>NC_072839.1:3090000-3267500 GCF_027744805.1 Dunckerocampus dactyliophorus | reverse complement strand
TGGGCACAGGAGCGTGCGTGTGGCAGCTAAATGCCATTAGAATCAGACACGCTCATCCCAATCATGAACTTATTGTGCTTTTTTTTTTCCAAGGTAAACAAAGTAAAAATACATAATTTTTCCTGGCTTAGTGTTGATGCATAGAAGGGGGAAGCTAAATATAAAATAGATGCTCTTATACTAATGGATACCATTGAATAATTCAAGTGGGGTGATAATAAAATTAAAAAAATAACATAGTGGACCTCACCACCCCTCGTGTCATGGCAGCTCCACTAATTTGCTGTCAAGCCTCAAGCCAATGTTTTTTCCCGCACACACTTTGGCTGCAAATATTAGTAAATATTTGTCTGTCTGTGCAGAGAGCAGACGCCACAGGGGAACAGGTTGTTTTTAGGAGCTTGACAGTTGGGATGAGTGTGATCCTAAAAGGGTAGAGTCCATGTTACGCTGCGTTTTGGGGCAAAGTGGGCAGTTCCAAGAGTATCCCTGTGCTTGCAACGACAACAAACACACTACAAACTAGAGTGGGCGTAGAGCCGCTCCAAGGTTGAACTGCTCGCAAAAGTCAACAAAAATCAAGCAGCGCCGTTTCTGCAATCAGCAGAGTGCACTCAAGACCAGGGTATAAAATGACAATGAAGGTGCTTTTAGATGCCACTAAATGCATAGTCCAACACAATTAAAAGACAACAAACCAGCCTAACTCAATTGCTTGTAGGTTGTCAAAAAGGGAAAATACATTCCCCTTATAAGTAGGGAGAAGCAGTTTCCACAACCACCAGCATGCAGTCTGACAAATGAGGAAGTAAAAAGGCCTGTTGTCTTCCTGGTGCAGCATAAAAACAGAATTACCCACAACATACAGTTGTTGGGAATGGAATATTTTCCCTCTGCTTTGAGCAAGACAAGACAACCCCCGACGTCACTTCCTGTCTGCGACTCCCCTCACACACACAGTTGACCTAGCCCCAGAACACATTTGCAGCAACACACGTGCATGAGTCTTATTTACTGTATGTCTTAAATGTCTTCTTTTCTCTTATTATGTCCACTGTATTGGGCAATACAGGTATTAAGGTGACTATAGGGGTGTTACTTCATTGCTAGAGATCTCTAATGTTAAAAACCGTATTCAGAAGGTCCTAAATAGGTTTTCTATGCTCTAACTACAAAAATATTCAATTTATAAATAAGGAATCCTACTTCACTTATCTTATTGTTGGAAACAATTACCATAAACAAGGGTTTACTCTACTACACTGAAAATAATCTCCCAACGAACATGTCCAAATTGTGTCCAATGTGTGAATAATTTGTGTTAGCACCATTGTTGTCTAGCAATGCCTTTAACCTCTGGGGCAAGGAATTCACCAGCACTGCACAGGAATCCTCTTCTACACTTCTACAAGATGACATCACAAAGCCGGTGGACCTTCCGCTTCCTCCTGCTTTAAAATGTCCCAAATGGGGGTTCAGGTCTGGAGGAGGCATACTTGGCCATTCCATCTTCACCTTCAGCTCTCAACAAGCCATCGTGGAGGTGTGTTTGGGCTTGTCATGTTTTCTGCTTCAGTATGTCACGGTACAGGTCGACACCCTTTCATACAGCCCTTGCGCACCTACAGGGCCAGGACACATATGTCAGAATGCTATTTATCGACTATAGCTCTGCATTCAATACAGTCAGCCCCCACAAACTCACAGATAAGCTCCTCACACTTGGCCTGTCACCCCCCCTCTGTAACTGGGTGTTTAACTTTCTCACAGGCAGGCCCCAGTCAGTCAGAGTCCACAATCGCACATCCAGCTCAAGAATTGTGAGCACTGGGACCCCACAGGGGTGTGTGCTGAGTCCAATCGTCTACACGCTCTTCACCTATGATTGCGTGGCCTCCAGAACAACATCAGCATCATTAAATTTGCGGATGACACTACAGTCATCGGCCTGATCACTGGTGGTGTTGAAACGTCATACAGAAGAGAGGTGGTGGACCTCATAGCTTGGTGTCATGATAACAATCTCCTTCTCAATACAGATAAGACCAAAGAGATGATCATTGACCCAAGAACAAGGAAAAAGGAGCTGCATAAACCTCTGTTTATTGATGAGACTGAGGTGGAGAGGGTGAAAACCTTCAAGTTCTTTGGCACACACATCAGCGAGGACCTCACCTGGTCTCACAACTCCCAGCAAATTATCAAGAAGTCCCATAGGAGACTGTACTTCCTGAGAAGACTGAGGAAATTTGGCATGTCCACTAAAATCCTGAGTTGCTTCTATAGAAAGTGTCCTTACCGCCTCTATCACCGTTTGGTGCGGTAACTGTACAACACGTGATAGGAAGGCACTCCAGCGGGTGATCAAGACCTCACAGAACATTGTTGGGGCAGCCCTCCCCTCACTGCAAGACATTTATAAATCTAGAGTCCTACGAAGAACACACAACCTCATCAAGGACAGCACACATCCACAACACTCATTATTCACACTCCTACCATCAGGCAGACGCTACAGGAGTTTGAAGTCCAGGACCACAAGGCTGGCAAACAGCTTTTACCCACAGGCCATCAGGCTTCTCAACGAAGCACTCACACACGCCACACGCAACACAAGCACACACTCATAGCACTTTATTTATTTATTTATTTATTTGTATTATTTATTTGTATTAATGTGTCTTCTGTTTTTGTTGCTTAATTTATTGATATATATGTTTGTGTTTATGTTTCTTATGTTCTTATTTCTTGTGTTTTCTTTCTTTTCTTGGGAGAATGAACAGAATAAGATTTTCATTTCATGGTATAACTGCTGTTTTACCATGCACATGACAATAAAACTCTCTTGAATCTTGAATCAGGCAGACGCTACAGGAGTTTGAAGTCCAGGACCACAAGACTGGCGAACAGCTTTTACCCACAGGCCATCAGACTTCTCAACGAAGCACTCACACACGCCGCACGCAACACACACACACACACTCATAACACTATTTATTTATTTATTTGTATTAATGTCTCTTCTGTTGTTGTTGCTTAATTTGTTGGTATTTATGTTTCTGATGTTCTTATTCATTTTCTTGTGTTTTTCTTATTTGGGGAGAATGAACAGAACAAGAATTTCATCGCATAGCAGAACTACCTGTTTTACTGTGCATATGACAATAAAACTCTTGAATCTTGAAATTCCTGTTTCCTTCAATGAACCGCAGCTCCCCAGTTCTGGAAACACTCATGCAGCCCCAGACCATGACGCTCGACTGTTGGTAATACACACTTATCTTGGTCTATCATGATGTTCATTTCTTAAAGCCTTAAAATTAATGCTCTGCTGTCATTAGTTCCAGGCAGCTGGGAATGCTCTCCCGGTGTTTAGCGCTGTCCCCGGGTATTGCCGTCATATTTCCTCCTGCTTATCCCGGATGCTCCCATAAATAAAGTCCTCTCTTCCTGTCGTAGCACGTCTTAATTCCCTGCTTTGCACGTTCGTCGCAGCGAGCTTCCTGCGCCGGATGCACTTACACTCATATTAATGATGTTGCCCGGGACGGCGGCACGAAGATGAAAGATGCCATTTGAGGACGACTTTAATGGCTGCTCTTAAAAATGGCCTTTATGTGATCATTAAAAGAATATTTGTGGAAAAAGACACTTCCTGCTTATTGATAATCATAGTTTTAAGACATGGGATAAACAATTGTAAATGTTAGCGCTGTTTATATTATTTGCATTAGCAAGTAGAAGTGCACGCATTTGCATCCAAAAGGTGAGCCCTCAGTAGAGAATCTTACTTTTTACTCCCCCCGACTTTTCTCCATGAATTAAGTGAAAATGTTCCCAGCTAATGATTTGTTTAGGATGCAACGTGAAGCCCCCACAGATCTTGCCTCTGGCGTTGCTTTGTCATTATTTTCAATTATGCCGCGACTTGGGGGCACTTCGTGGAGTTAACAAAGAAATATGCAATGCAAGTTGAATATTAGTTCATGATTTGGTCGCATTCACCACCGAATTAAAATGCCTTCCACTGTGATATTTATATAAATATGATAATAAAAACGGATTTGCATAAGATTACATTCCAAACACTAGTATCATATGAAACTAATTATTATACCGCATCGCCTTCGCTCTTACTTATTTCATCAGATTGTGTCTCGCCACCGTGGAAGTTTCCCACTGGGGAAAATATGGCTCGCCATAAAGGATTAGTATGTAGGCGTGAAAATATTACAAGGTGTAAAACTGTAAGTGTGAGGGAATATATTGCAAAAGCTGAGGGAGGGCCATAATACTGCAACACTGTTGGAGTGACTGACAAAGCCCACCAGATCCGCTTGAGAAAATGTGTCATTTTGAAGCAAATATGTTTCATAATCACAGCCCTTGGCTATTTAATTTGACGACTCTGGAGCAAAACTCAGAATACCATGTTGATTTCATTGCAGTCCTGAAAGAATCCAGACCTGCCAAATTGGAAGACATTTTATAGTAGTACAGTAATCCCTCGTCGCCACGTCGCACTTTCCTGTTTTTTCAAAAATATACTTACTTAATAAATGATTCATGATTGAATATGGCCTATTAGTCTAAAAACATATATAGGTATGTTTTTACCATGTTTTTACCTAAATTATGTATTTCCAAGCATAAAAATGCCTAAATGAAGTAAAAACAAATATACATGTTTAATGTGTCTTATTTTACTTATTTATGTTTACTATATTGGGAAATATGAGTGTAAAAGTGACTACAGGGGTGTTTATTGATTTCTGTCATTGTGGTCCTCAAGGAATCCAACCTTGAAGAGGTCCACATCATACTATTCAAGAGGGTTGGCAGGGGGAGGAGCAAGCCCATCTGGCATAAGCTGATACTGAAACATGCGAAATGCAACAAAATGCGTACCTGCAGAGTGTAAAAAGTGTGTTGAGCACGTAAAATGCGTCAGCGCTGGCAGGTTTGAAGAATCACTCTTTTCCCTCCACCTAAAACACCACATTTTTCTGGTATACCACTCTAATGAGGCCGTCTCCCCGTTGCCATGGAGACTGTCACAAAACTGTCAAGTTTCCACTCTTTTGAAAAAAAAAAAAAAAAAAAAACTCATGTCCCTGTGTGACACATTTTCAAACCAACGTAATGTTTCTCTCCGAGGTGACTCTTTTTTAGTTTTTTGGTGACTTCAGCCATTTTACGCATTCTGTCACCACACAAACACGACGACCTCGCTTTGTCGAGAGCGCCGACGCATCAACTGATGAATAAATAAAAACAAATAAACTGCAAAGTGAGACTTGTTAACTTTGTGGTTGACTTTCAACAGATAAGGCCCACACAGCAGAATGCAACTGTTAAACGATTCCCTTTGTAGGAGACAACATGAAGAGTGTCATTTTTAAGGTAGAGAGCACTTGCATGGGGAGTATTCTCAGCGGAGGCATTGAAATATTTTAGCCGACTTGTGCCCGTGTGCGTCTGCTTTCCATTCAGTCATAAAAATCACATATTTTCCAAGATCTCGCCCACCTTTGACGTGCAAGAAAAGTTGATTTTTCAAAAGCGAGACTGCGGCGCCAACCTTGCGTGACACGGCAGAGTCACAGTCGACGCTCAAAAAAAGTTGTCGAATGTCAACAAAGAGGAGGCTGATGGATTGCAAAATGTGACGAATGCTCCTCACTTGGACATGGAGGGTCTGCACAAGCAACGAAAAGGGTAGCATAGAATCCACCCGGACATTTACTGTAATTTCCGGTGTAAAAGCCACTATTTTTTTCTTAAACTGAACTCTACGGCTTATACAGCGGTGCGGCTAATTCATGGCTATGTTCTAATCTCGTGATATCTCCTTTAACTTTAGGACTACTACTAATTGCTTTAATACTGTGCTGCTCACAAGTCAGTGAGGAAACAGTAGCTTTATCTTGAATCTTTCTTTGGCTCTATCTGGTGGACAGAGGCAGCATTGCAGCGCCCCTGTAGCCATAGCCAATGAAATACTGTACTTTGCTGGGATGAAATGCATTATGGGAAGAAGTCAAAATGTTTTTTTATTTCAAACATGTATTGGTAATTGTATATTTCTTAGCTACCTTTTGAGTGTTCTATTGCTGTGTGATGATTTTAGTGTTCTTTGTAAGATTACACCGTTTCCAATGGGCTGACAAGCTCGTCGAGAGTTTTTTTTTCCCATAGCTCGTGATTGGCTCCTGTCAATGAGTTACCTGGTCCTCACGGACTCGTGGGTGCCACAATATGCTATTTTATGACGTGGACACGTGCGTCTTATATGTACAAGTCTGTTATTCTCTCTAAATTTAGTGGGTGCGTCTTAAACACAAGGTGTTTCTTATACACCGGAAATTACGGTAATCCAGTCATCACTTTTTACCCCTTCCTCTTCACACTTTTGCCCACAAATGTCCTCCTTTCTCTTTTCACGTTTTTTGGTCTGCTGAACCGTGCGAGACGGCTCCCTTCATGGCGAGCCGATGCAGGCGTCAATCAAGCGGCGCCCGCTGCGCCTCCCCGAGAGTGACAGGTGATGCAGATGCACATTTCCCTGAGACGAGCCGTAGCAGCACAGCACTTCTGGCAAAAAACAATGCGGATGGGGGTGGGGGGTTACGTAGCTGCATTTATTTATGAAACAAGACAGGGGACACCGAGTACTATGAGTGCGGGATCGCCCGAACATGGCGAGGGAATGAAAACATGCACGACGGCTGACGGCGCGTAGAGGGCGGCATATCACGCGTAGTTAATAATGGTGTGTCAATTTGGTCGGACATGAAAGGTCAAACACAATTTTATACTGTATATGTTTATATCTACTGCACAACACAGCAACAACAGAACCAATGTTGTAATGCCAATAAGAAGCAATAAGAATAAGAAGTAATAAGAAGCAAACTGCTCAGGCAGCATGCTGATACTGGCATACTGCTGATGTGATTTTTGGAAACAGCATGGCACGAGTTTTACGCCAACAGCTGAGTGGCGCAACCATCATTTTAAAGTGCATACAGAGGTAGATTACAGCAGAAATTTTTGCCCCGGTTTTGGCTGACTGTTTGAGTTATCATACAATATTGCACGTAACAAACTAGCCTGTTTGCCCTGTACTGTGTCATTTCGTGAACTCGAGCGCGCAAACAAAGCTACCTACGTGTTGCTGACGCACTAACCATGCATTTGTTTTTGAGTGAGACTGCTAAATGACCTGCCATGGGGCCACACAAAGTTGCGAGTGCCAATTGGATAAAGGTGAGAAACTATTGAATTCAAGAAAGAACACATCACAAAGTACGGAAATGGCGCCTCCTCCCCTGGTCCCTCGCCGTTCCCGCCTAAAAGAATCTTCAATGAAAAGGTCAAATGGTGTCCAGTGTTCATTTATCCATTTCATTGATCATTTATAATAATTTTTGCATTATTTTCTGCATGTAACATGAATTCAAATTGATTTGGATTAACATTATTTCCTATTGGAAAAATTGCTTCAGTTGTCAAACGTTTCGGTTTTTCGTGTGACTTTTGGAAATAATTAAGAAAAAACTGTACTTCAAATGCAGCAACTGCCATCTTGTGGAGTTCATAAAAAAACTACACCAGGAAGTTGACTACAGCCGCAGGGTGTTCGCGCCAATGTATTTTGAGCCAATCCAAATTACAGAACCTGGTGGTTATTTGCTTCTCCGACTGAAGTAAACTTGCGGTTAACTGAATACAGGCGTTAGTTGAAGATGCCAAACAGTTCACAATGTGCATCACCACCACCTAGAGGACTGGAGTGGAACAGCATAAACTTTAGCTGTCTTGTTGGGGGTTTTAACTTTTTGCAGAAAGATGTCCAATTATGTATTAATCAAGCTGAAATGAACAGGAAGTGAACAAAATTGAAATGACAAACTGTAAGAAAACGCAATATTGTAATGGAATAAGATATAACTTCCAAATTAACAGGGTGCAATGCAGTATGCGCTGTGGTTATAGTCTGAGACCAACTACGAATAGTGGCAAAAAAACACCAACACTACTCCTTTTCAGACATGTTGAATTGGCAAAAGTAACCATGATGTTCCTTCACGTAACTCATTACACTTATCTGAAAATATAAACCATACCTAATAAACCCAAAAGTAACTTTGGAAAATCATTCATCTGACCCTATTCCTCGGTCTTGACGGGGTCTATTGGGTGCCACTGGAGTTTCAGCCGTTTTGATGTTGATGATGAATCCCAGCAGCTGCTCAAGGTTACCTCAAGCCCTCGTCTGTTGAGTCACCGAGTGTGTGTGTGTGTGGGAGTGTGTGTTCGGGGGGTGGGGGGGGACAACATCCATAAGGTTGAGGAGTGTTGTCAGAGGGTAGCAGTCAGACCTTGTTGTATTAGCGAGGAGAGAGTGGAAGGAGAAAGGAGGCTAAGGTGGGCCAACGCCTGTCTGCAGGTAGGAGGCCACGGGGCAGGTGACAGGTGAGAGGATGTGAAGCAAGAAGGGTGTGTGTGCGTGTAAGGCTGACTCAGAAAGCCTTCAGCATCCCCCCCCCCGACAAGCCTCTGGCAAATGGCAGACATACACATACTGTACATGAAAAGCACCGTGAGGATGCTTACACATCCTCTCAAAGTGAATTAAGGAGTGAAGCGCCTCCCTCAGCGATGGCAACTTGCCATTACATCCAGCCAGAAATATCTCTGGCATATATTGCTGGGAAATTCACATGTCTGCATCCCCTGAGAATTATTCTATTTTGATTTTTTTCCCCCCTCATCCCTCACCCTCCCTCGTCCTGCCTCTCATTCTTCACTTGACCAAACTGCTCTATTGGCATTTTGACAAGGGGAAATGACAATGTCAATGCAATGTGATTTTTACCGAATTGGTTACCATTGCTGCGGCCGAAATCAGCTGAGATAGGCTCCAGCTTACCCCCGTGGCCCAAGTGTGAATAAGCAGCATAGAAGACGGATGGATGGTTACTGTTGTTGGAAGCATAGATCAGTCCAAAATGGCATGATATTATAATCAACTATCCATCCATCCATCCATCCATTTTCTATGCCGCTTCTCCTCATTAGGGTCGCGGGGGTATGCTGGAGCCTATCCCAGCTGACTTCGGGCGTATAATCAACTAAATGAAGCTATTTCAGAAGAAATTCTAAATACACAAGGACTGTGGATCGAACCAGCAACCGTCGGGTTGCAAGACGACCAATCTACCACATGAGCCACCCTGTAAAATAAGCGGAATGGTGCAGTAATGGAAAATGTTTCACCACTAGGTGGCACCATTTAAATTTGTATATTTGTTTTTAGCAGACGAAAAATGGTGACATTTGAAATGGAGAACAGTAAAAATACAGACTGAATGTTGAACTGTATAAATAAGCTGAATGATTATAGCGAGATCGGGGATCGCACCAGCAACCAACAGGTTGGGAAACAACCACTCTACCTCCTGATCCATGTCACCCTGTAGAATAGGCAGAATATTACAGTAATGGACAATGTAAAATGATTTTCCGCCAGTCGGGGGCGCCAAATAAATCACCCCAACATTTTCAATGGTAAAATTGCTTCTCAGCGTTCACACAGTTAAGAGTTACGATGATGACGTGCAAAATGTATTGCTGACTGATCCCCTATTGACCTTTTAGTGACATTATGGTAGTAATAGGTGTCCCCAGAACATCCGCCATCGTAAGTCAAAAGCCCACCCCTCCAGTATAGTAGAGGTTTTCACCTTCTACAAGCATATAAAAGGTATTTTCACGCATTTTCAGCAAGGCCCCTTTAAAGTGCCCCCGATCGTTCCCACGGGTCGCAAACAATTCAGCAAGGCCACCGTGTGTTTAATTGAAAATTTACCGTTGACTACATCCCAGAGCGGCATTCCCGCCTACATCTCAATGAGGCGCATCTCTTTTTTTTTTGGTGTGAATCGGAGAGTGATGGAATTTCAAATGGAGAGCATAATTACGGCACGCTCGACCCTCTGACAGGAAATCAGTAGGCCGCTGGTCCAGGTGGGACGAGCTTGACTGAGCGGAGCTGATTAGGGGCCATCAAGGGACAGAATATACCTTCAACAACATTGACGTTCATTATTAGTATACATGTCAGCTGTCTGCCACTCAGATCGCTGTTTACTATTAGCATTCAGCAGCTATAGCTTGGGAAATATCGTTAGCAGGCGAGGGAAAAGGGCTGAATTATTTTATGAGTACCGCTACAGATTATCGTTAACTTCAGCATTCATAATGGTGAGCATTTGATCAAATCTTGAGGAATTCAATAAGGTAAACCACTGCGCTTTTGTTTTTAAATTGGATGAGAGAATCTTTGATTGTTCTGAACTCCTGTTTCAACGGCAGTGTTGTACTGAGCAGCGTAGTAGCTGACATCACGTTGTTCTACTTTAGACAGCAAACAAGTTGAGATGAGTGCCAGCAAATAGTGCACTCCATCAGCATCAATCAGCAGCCAAAGCTACATAATTGACATAACTGATCAGTTAATGAGTGCAAGAACACAAGGTGCATTTACGGACATTGGGTCATTACATTATTTTTAATTTTTTGCCCAGGCATAGCCCCACGACCCACTGAAAACAGCTCCGCAACTCACTTTTGGGTCCCGGCCCACCAGTTGAGAATCATCAACACAGGCAAGATGTGTCCAGACAGACGCCTGGTCATGTAAAATTCATCGTTCCTCATTAATTCTTGAAATTTTATCGAAAATAACAGCCAAAAAGTTCACCTTCCTCATCTACAGTAACTTCACCTGTGCAGTATTTTAACGTTTTATGTTTGACACATTAAACGGATTGATTTCATGGGATAAATTATTTTGTCATCCAAAATAAATCATAAGTCAAACAGCCTCCTGGAAGAAACTGTTTGACTTCCACGAGTCCACTGCAACTTTTTTTTATAATTTGGTGCCCGAAGAAAAAGAAAAACACTAATTGGCTACGCCTTTTAAAGGCCCAAATCCCCACAGAGGACACAGAAGGCCTTGGATACTTAAGACAAACACACACATGCTGTCTTTTTTTATATCGCTATTGTTGTGCCTTTGATACACACTGCACAAGGACAGTGTGTTGTGTTCTATCTCCATCACTGACACGATGAAGGCAATCACTCTGCAACACTTGACTCTGATGGGACTGCCCGGGACAAGACAGCGCCCCACACATCACACACAAGTAGGATGATTACAAGTTAGTCAGCCAGGCAAGTGTCGACTCCAGAAAACAAAAAAAGTACACATTTAAGAAGGTTGGGAGGGAGGGGTGAGCGCCTTAAGGACATGCTGTGTTTTGACAGACCAATCACACGTCGTCAACTAATGGTGCGACGACACGCAAGTATCATTGGAGAGAAAGCAAAACTTGCAGAGCCACTAATTAAACGTAATTTCTTTACGTCGTAAAAGCTGCTGGAGGGCGTGTCGCAAATTCACAGCTGTTGTTTTGTTGTTGTTTTTCCTCCCTTATTGTTAGCATGTAGCGCCTATCTCGGAGGCGAAGTGGTTGCTAGGAGCCATCAGCGGAAATGTCAGGCGCCACAGCAAGTGATGGGATTTGACAGATGGCATCAAAGCATCATTAGAGCTGCACCTGCTGCAGATGAAGTCTGCTCTTTTGCAAGCGCTTGGGCACCGAGGGAGGCCCGCTGAGGGACAGGGAGGGATTAACTGACCCGTAAACTGTGCCCGACTTCCAAACGTGTTCAGAGATGACATTGAGGCTTTGTAAGTGTAAGTTAATTAATGCAACTATTGTCACCGCAGCTCTCAATCAGTCTGAGGGGGTTCTATGAGACTTGACGTGCAATTGCAATCAACCGTTTGCCACTGAATGAGAAAATGTCTTTAAACTTTTGCCGCCTCCACCTTACCTTACTCTACTCACGGTAGTATGAGGCTCACCTGCCCTCCAGGCCGCTGGGTCGTCCCGGCTGGCTGTCGGAGAAGGCGTTTCTCCAAGTCGCGTCTACATAATCCTGTATATGACTTACCGTCCTATACTGTCAACTTGTGCACATCTTGCTGCATGTTCTGAGGCCAGATTGTTCTAAGTTTAACTTTTGCATCTCACAGCAACGACAATGCGTTCAAGGACCGCCGAACAAAATGCGAAATCTCGATGTGTGACAAAAAAATCGACAAAAAGCACACAAATTGTGTGGTTTTTAAAACAAAAAACACGGTACCTGTTCCATCCATTCCATTTTCTTCCGCTTATCTGGGTCTGGGTCACGGGGTCAGCAGTGTCAGTAGGGAAGGCCAGACTTCCTGATCTCCGGCAATCTCTTCCAGCTCCACCGGGAGGAGTTCCCAGGCCAGCTGTGAGAGACAATCCCTCCAGCGTGTCCTAGGTCTGCAACGGGGCCTCCTACCGGCTGGGTATGCACAGCACACCTCACCAGGGAGGCTTCCAGGAGGCATCCAGACCGGATGCCTGAACCACCTCAACTGGCACCTCTTGATGTGAGGGAGCAGCGGCTCTACTCCGAGCCCCTCCCGGATGGCCGAGCTCATCACCTTAACATGTATCCTCTATCATTTACCTGTATTATCACATATTTACTATATCATCACCGACTTAGCATAAATGAAGTGAATTTTCTGTGGAAAAAAAAAAGATTGAGGGAAAAAAAAATGTATTCCTTTGACCAAAAATAATCCCTTGTTTATCACGGTTATCATGTTCCAGATCCCACTGTGATAAGTGAATTTCCTCAAAGTAGAAGTAGCATAAATGTTTACGCCCTTCTAAATGTGGTTTTAACGTTATTAGAGCCCTCTAGACATGAAATAACACCCCTATAGTCAGCTTTGCACTATACTGTGTGTGTGTGTGTATACACTAGGTCCCCAACTTACGAACACCCGACTAGCGAACACTCGCAGATAGGAACACAAGCCGACTGGTATATATTTTATTTTATTTTGCCTTGTAGTCAGTCGCTCAATCAGTATTTATACTGCTACTGTACATGCTTGACCAGTAGAGGGCACTGTGACACTGCTAATGCGGCCTTAGAGCTAATGAGACCAACAGAGGAAGAGTTAGACTGGGGAGATACAGTGTGAAGCTAAATGGAAAGCTAAATTGTACAACCCGGACAGAGCGTATGATTAAAGTTTATGAAGAGTTAATAGGCCTGCTTAATTCTACACCACCCATAGAACACTACTTCTTTTAGAAGAGTCTAACGACGACGAGTCCTTTTTTTCAATATCTCCTCCTCCAACTCCTCCACAACGACGTATGCTCGGCGACTCCTCTTCAAAAGGTAAATAACATTTATCATTACATATTATTATATCACTTTTATTATTGTTTTTTTCATTAATTATCCTCGTTTAATATTACTACTGCATCCAAACTCATATTTACATACATACACATATACTGCATATGTATACATGTACATGTAGTACCTATATCATTGGTAATATTACTTTTTCCCCTACTTAAGAACAATTCAACATAAGAACGGTCGTCTGGAACCAATTGTGTTCTTTAGTTGGGTACTTAGTGTATATGTATGTATGTATGTATGTATGTATGTATGTATGTATATATATATATATATATATATATACATACATACACACACACACTGTAGATATAATATATATATATACACACACACACATATATACCCAAAATAGTAGATATAAGAGAAAATAACCCATTTAAGACAAATACAGTATGCTCCTGTGTGTTGCTGTAAATGTGTGGGAACAGTAAATGATGTCGGGGGTATCAGTTGAGTTGAGTTGAGTTTTTGGTTGGTGTGCGTTACGACGACAACAGTTGCCCGAGTTAGGGATTACTGTGCCTGATAAAAGCCTGTTGTTCTGGGCGATCAAGTCTGGTGCTTGTGTGTCTCACCAAACATGACCATAACATTACTGACATCTAGTGACCAGTGTAGAATACTATATAATCACCACTATGTCTTTGAATGAGTCTTCTGAATGCCTTATATTTGTATTTTAGTTCATTTAGTCATTTTCATGCTTGAAAGTGCTACATACAATTTGCTTATATAAATGCATATTTTTGCCAACCACAAAACGGCATGATTTATGAATTAATATATTTTAGACAACTTGTGATTGACCGACCCGCAAACATACTTAAATGTTCAAGTAAATTTGAGACGCAGCTAACTTTTATTGTACAAAATGGCCGACAAGGCAAACGGAGGCTTACCATTACGATGTCTTCAGAGAGGAAAAACCTCTTTCACCAACAACGAAGTCGACCACTTGCCTTTGGTTCAATCTTCGTGGACCTGAATAACTGAGAATGTACACCAACAAAAACCTGTTTAAACCACTTGTGTCAGCAAGCTAGAAAAACACAGCTCATGCTACATCCTCCTCACTACAAGACAGCCATCAAAATCATTATAAAGCAGTTACTGAAGGTACATATAATAAAAGGAGCGACAGCCTCATTAAACTAATGCATTGTGTTGTATTTAGATTAGCATTTTAACTTTTATGGTGTAGTTTTTACATCTTTAGCATTTTACATCAAGCCATTCCACGCAGCCCGCTGTTAAACATTGACATGAATCCATAATGGTATTCACCTTGAGGTTGTCATTAAGTTTGATGGCGCATCTGTAAGGGTGTAAAACAAGCCAATAATGAGGCCGTTTTGGAGACAACACACGTTCAAGCGGCGCTCGGGGACCGAACTACACTCTCAGGACACTGACAAAGAAAGTTGGATGTGGTTAAAGGCCCAAAAGACGACGGACAGGAATAAAAACTGATAAAAACTAGAGGAATACCGAACTTGTATACTCACCAGGAAGTGAAGGGGCGGGACTAATTAAGAGCAAGTGTGTGGGACCAAATGGAGGGAAATTAAACAAGAACAGGAAGACTGTCAAATAAAACGGGAAGTGGTAAATGAAGGAGAAATGTTAAACTCTTAAAAATAAAACATTTATTTTTATGATTTTTTTTATATTTTTGTGCGCAGGATTTCCCAGAAACTATCCAAAAAAAACCCCAAAGAATGTATTTTGAAATGAAATCGGCTCACTAGCGCCCTCTAGTGCAGGGGTTTTTCAACTGCTCTCTACCGTGTCTTCTTTGTGAACAAATATACACACTACATGTGGAAATGCATTTCAGGGCACAATGTTAAGGAAGTGAGGAGCAATATGCATAAACATCAATTAAAAAGTAAAATTACATTTAAAAAATGCACCACATGATACGCCATAGGAATTCCATTTCTTAGCTTGTGCCTGCATGAGCACTTAAAGGAAAAGTGCACTTTTTGAAATTTTGCCCATCATCCACAATCCTTTTGTGGGACATGAACACACATGTCTCTTTTCTGTGCGTTCTAAAGATATAAAAACAGCTCAGAAGAACGTAACCTCCAAAAACCGTCACCAATTCCCCATTTACATATAATGCGACGTGCATATGAACCAAGCTACAGAGACATTGTTAATATTATTGTTATTAACATTGTTATGCCAAAGAACTACTTTACTGGCGTAGTGACACACTCGCCACACCACACCGGCTAGCGACTAGCTTCAGCACACACTCACTCACAATGCCTCAGGCTTACTGAAAGACAACGTTACATTTTGGAGCTGCCGCCACTGTTAACGCTAGGTGTGGCGTTCCTTTTTATGTTGCTATGTGAAATCAATTGACCCAGGACAGAAGTTTCGCTAATGCTTAAAATCACCAAAATAAGACAAAAATATTATCCTGAATGTAGCTGTTGCTACATGGTCACAGTATGGACATAAAATCATAAAACCTTATTGGAGGGTTTTGGAGGTGTTTTAACAGCGGGCTTTCTAGGCAAAATAGCTGTGTCCCATTACGTGCATTAATTACCTGCCTCTTTTTAGCTGTTTTTATATCTTTAGAAGGCACAGAAAAGAGAAAGAGTGTTCATGTCTCATATAAGGATTGCGGCTTTCCTTTCAGTTGCTGATTTCCAGTATAAAAATCCAATATTAAGCTAATATTCACTGTGATTGTTGCCTCTGGCATCAGCAAAGTCACTTCTCGTCTCCATTTTAGCATTTATTACTGTCATAATGTCACTGACACTCCAGGCGACACTGTCTCGTGCGTAGCAAGCAGTGATAATTGTACTTTTAAAACTATGACAGATGATGACTGAGCTTAAGAGATGAACAAAGCCCTTAATGTGTCACAAAGTTAAAGAAAAAAAAGATTGCGAAATGAGCTGCAATTGTGTTTTCCTACTGTGGAAAAGCTGCACTCAGCATGTTTTTCTTTCCAGTGTTTGTTGTTGTACGTTTTACATCCACAATGCAATTTTCCGGACCATGCAAGAGTGAACGTCATTGCAGGAAGAAAAGGCTTCATGCAGCATCCACTGGAGATTTATTGATTAAGAATGAGAGTCAATCTCTCCTTTTTTTCGCTGTCTAAAGGTTCCTGGACTTTTTTTTGGTAATAAATGAGTCACACATGCAGAAAGGTAGAATTTGGCCTCAAAAAATTGTGAGTGAAAGTGAGCGAGCCCACAGTCAAGGCAGTACTAGCCGATCTCACTGTGGACGGGATTTAGTCCCACTATAAGCATTTTAGCACTGCAGCGATTATGTGGTAATGAGGGGCTATATCATAGCCAACGTGTCATCTTCCATGTGCACATGCAGGCAATAACCAGGAAGTGTTGGCTAGTGATGCGTGCATGCTTTCATCTTGCATGAAAGACGGTTCATTTCTTTTTTTTTCCTACATTACAATATGTTTTAATACAGTACAGCCCCGAATTGTAACCAGTAACACTGGTATTTTTAATAATATATATAATAATATAATCATTAGGAGTCAGCTAATCTATTATGATAAAAAAGCAAAGGTTTTATTTGCTTATTTACCAATTAAAGTGCAAAAAAACCTGTTTAGTTGGCGATCTGAACGTGCAATAATGAATTTGTAGCGTTTTTAAAGCTTGCAAACATGTGAAATTAAAATGAGTAGCATAACCACATAGTTTATGCATAATATTTTCTGTTATATGTAATATATTGAGATGAAAGAAGCAAACAGCACCATCTGCTGGATCAGGTGGGGCATTGCCGCCCCTGCCCCTTCACAAAGTCGCTACTAATTCAGCTTGAACCGCTTTTGACTCCCAGCCAAAGGTCACCCGGTCATGTCAAAGTCATTTCTAATCACAGTCATTCTCAGTATCCCATCTTCTTTGTGTGTGTGTGTGTGTGTGTGTTTGTTTTCAGTGTGCTTATCTCCAGACGCCAGCTTTTCCAAATGGAAAACGGAGGGCCTTCGTCACAGAGATGGAGCCAAAATATCAAGGAAGGTAAAATAGAGTGAAAGCATATCACTGTGAGGAGTTCCATTGCTGAATTAAAAAAAAAAAAAAGTCAAAAGAGCTCCAGCCATCTCATTTCCCCATCGAGGCCCTCTTGGCAAAATTTCTAAATGATGCTGCGAACAGATTCACTCCCCTCCTCCCACCCCATTCTCCCACTAATGTGACGACGGCCATAATAAGAGGGGCGGGATCCGAAAGCCATCAAATGCTCTGGAGTGCATTGATAAGCGTCTGACTGCGCGCACGCATTGATGAATTGGTCAGTGCATATTCTTGCGTGTGTGTCCATGGCAACGTAATTCACATCAATGAGATAGACTGCACTCATGCAGAGACTCTTAAAATACATTTTTACCTGATTATCACGCTCCCTTCCTCCTTTATTTCCTTCTAAAGCACTTTTTAACTGTGTCACGTGATATAGAAATACGCAGTTCAGCATTCACAGCACCGCAATTTGAATATATATATATACTGTATATATATATATATATATATATATATATATATACACATACATTTTATTTTTAAAACTCATCCCATCCACCATAAGTCAGTAATAATTCATAAATACGTAATAATACAGGTAAAATATACAGCATACATGTACTACTGTTAAAAAAAACCCACAATTTTAAGATATATTTATGTTTTTATGCTTCACTGATATTGTTTTTCCGTCAAGCGTTTTTTGGTTCGCCGGTCCTTGAATGCACCATAGCTGCTGTGAGACATGTAACTAATACACCGTGGCTCCAATTCCACCAGTTCATGAATTGTAAATTTATCATTCATTAGCGATGAAGTAGTTGTTGATTTTATACTTGAAATGTACGTTCAATACGTGTGCGAGGCATACTGAAGCGAGGCGGGGGAGGGTTCTGGAGCTGAACCTCATCTAATTGTAACAGCAGTCCCTTTTATTGCAAATGTTGAGCCGAAATCAACATCAAGCGAGTTGTGTGTCAAAAACAGACATTCCTATATACTTGTGGTTTCCCTTGCAAAAAGCCAGGATGCACTGTATATAATTATAATATTATAATTAAAAATAATCATTATTAGTATTATCCATCATATTATTTAGGAGTTATAATTACTATGTACTTGTTTATATACACTAACGGTCAAAAGTTTTAGAAAAAAACACATTTTTAAGTGTTAAGATTTCTTAATTCCCCTTTTCTTGCCATTTTTGTAGCAACAAGATCAAGATCAAGATCAAGATCAAGAGAGTTTTATTGTCATGTGCATAGTAAAACAGCAGTTATACCATGCAATGAAAATCTTATTCTGTTCATTCTCCCAAGAAAAGAAAGAAAACAAATGAAAGAATAAGAACATAAGAAACATAAACACATAAACATATATACCAATAAATTAAGCAACAACAACAGAAGAGACATTAATACAAGTAAATAATACAAATAAATAAATAAATAAATAAATAAAGTGCTATGAGTGTGTGCGTGTGTTGCGTGCGGCGTGTGCGAGTGCTTCGTTGAGGAGCCTGATGGCCTGTGGGTAAAAGCTGTGAAACAAATGAGTTTCTCCAGTGCAATGCTGTTCAACTGATGTTCACGAGGGCATACAGTAGTTGTGTTCCGCACACTTTTTATGCAGACAGAAGAGGTCGTAAGTACTCCAGAACTTGGAACACCTGTAGGAATTAGTTGCACCAACTGCCAAGGCTTGATCAACCTCCATTTCTGCAGAACCACTTTAAATTGTTGACCCATTTTGTGGTCCCTGAAACAGGCCTTTATGCATCATTCTGAAAAAGACATTATTGTTCATTATTTTTCACCTCTGGCACTTCACCACTTACCTTTGTACCATTTCAAGCTATTTCATTGAACTTCAACGACTTGAATTTCAATAAATACCTGGAAAAACTGGGGTGTTCTCAATCTTTTGACCCGTAGTGTACATTTCACATTTTTTTATAAGCCGTCTATCATCTTGTTCCACATTCTCAGTTTTTTTTTCCTCTTCCAATTAGCAACATTTAAACACAGGACACTGCCAAACTATGAGATGCTGAGATATGGAGAAAGGTTAGGTTATTATGTTCGTATCATTTGAAATTTTGGGGTAAAAATATATATTCTTAAGTAGGATTATAAAATACGCATAGGTGATGTATACTGTAAAATTATCTAAAAACTAACAGTGGTAACAGTCCATCCATCCATCCGTTTTCTATCTTCATTAGGGTCGCGGGGGTATGCCAGAGCCTATCCCAGCAGAGAGGCAGGGTACACGCTGGACTGGTCGCCAGCCAATCGCAGCGGCTTATGTAAGTTTGCAAATAAAACCATGACAGAACAAAAGGTACTGAGGAAAACACATATGTTGTACGTACATAAAGTAAAGCACCCATACCAAACTACCATAGTCATTCCTGTCTCTCTATGGTGCCAGTTGCATCAGTTGCATGAGTTTTTTAGCAGCAGCAATCATTGACTATTTGCAGAGACGATGGAGAGGACAATCATGCCAACTGGCCCTCCCAATGATGCCCACCTTCTCATTAAGAATCGTCTGCTTTGATTGTAGCCAGGGAATGCCAGCGTTCTCTCTTTTTTTTTGTTTTCGGTCTTTGTGTCCCTTGAGCCACTGTGAGAAAAAGACATTGTTATTTGTAGCAATTTTTTTCTGCCTCCATCCCCACTGGCAAGGACAGCAGCAGATAAAATGTCTGATTATCTAGAGTCCATCATTTGGGGGTTTTTGTGTCTGTGTGTGTTTTTTTTTTACATTTCAGTCTGATCTTGAGGGAAGAAACCGTTTAAATCATGCTTTTCCAAAGCAAAGGTCATGGGTCCATGACCAGTGGTTTCATGCCCACCTGAATCTTTAAACTGAAAAGTTATTTTCCACAATTTTCAGCGTCCAACTTTGGAAAATGTGTTTTTTGCAGTGTATTTTCTTCCATTTGCACTTCCTGTATGGTGAAGTGATTGCAGGGCCCGATATGTTTGCTTGTGTAGTGAATATTTTAGTAGCTTTATGTCCTGGGATGGAACCACCTTTTAAATTTGGGTCTTTGATCTGAATAACCGTGGGAAAGACTCCTTTCTTTTAAAATGCATCTTTATTGTTATCATTAGTAGATGTCTCTCTACGTTATATTTGACCATTTGCATTTGAAAATAGAGGAAATTTCCTGGAAAATGAAGGGGAAATTCTGACGTGGCATTAGGGCCACACCGGAAAAAAAGAATCTGAGATTTCGAGACTACAGTCGTAAATTTACGAGCACATAGTTGAAAAAAGTTGTACATTTACGAGACAAACAGTTGGACAATTACGTGAATAAAGTCGTAAATTTACGAGGAAAAAAAGTCATAATATTACCAATATTACCACCAGGCAATTCCTGTTACGAGTATTAAAATAATCTCAGATTTCCAGATTAAAGTTGTCAATGGAGGTCAATAAAGTTGCAAATTTACAAGAAAAAAATTGTAATATCACGAGCAGAAGTCATAAATTTAAAAGAATAAAGTCGGAAATTTACGATAAAAAGACCTGTAACTTTATGTTAGAGGCATTGCCTGAGGCAGCTATGAAAAGGGGCGATTTATTTAAAAAATCACACATGACAGGAAGGAGGAAGTGAGAGAGTGTGGTGGAGTGTAGCGTGCAGAAGGTTACGCATGGTAGGGAAATTTTAACGCACGCGCACACGCGGGCACACAAATTTCTATACACATTTTTAATTTGTAAATAAATTGTTATTTTAATGTAAAACAATCCCTGTTTTTGTGTTGTTTTTGTTGGTATAGTTGTTTAGAGATTTGAGCTGTCACAAAAGCAAAACATATTTATGTCAAAGTGAAAGTTATGTTTCAAATGTATCTTTTCACAAAAAGCTGGTTTTCTCCCTTTTTTTGTTGGGAACTGATATTTCCCTGAAACCTACCTACTGTATGTTCTACTTCTGATGACTAAAGAACAGAAAAAGGTAGAAACAAACTTTTTTCCAATGAAAGACGGGAGTTTAATCTTTCTTTTGGTAGGTTCCATGTTTATATAGCCATAGAACACAATATTCCGTGTGCCTTGAAAGATCAGTCAAAATCATCTAAAAAGCACATTTTCAGGCTGTCGTGAGCATTTTAGCCTGAAAAAGCAACCAAAGCCTTCTTTAAATGGTAAAATGAGCTTTGCAGCACTCCTTTGGATGGAATGATACGGTAACTGGCAAATGGACTCGTTTGTTACGTGCAGGGACATCCTATAGAGGGGCTCCTCTGGTTATGTGCAAACAGAGGCAACATTTGGGTGAACATTTTTGACAAAAAACGACTCAAACCACAAGTGGGGCTTTCGAAAACCGAGGTTTACCTGCGCAGTGTAATCAAATCCGGCTCGCTTCCTAGTATTATGCACCGCTCATGTATGATCATCTTTCTCAAGGCATTTTGAATGGTATGTACCTAATGTTGTGGCCACAGAGAGGGCGTAATGCATGGTCCGATCCCAGACAGTGATGAAGATGAAGGAGCGTCTTAAGAGCTGCGAGTCAAATCCACCCTCGGGGCACAATAACTCGCAAGTAAAGCTACCGCTGCAAGTCACTAAAACAGCTTGGAAACACATTTTCTTTCCTCCGACTGTCTTTTTTTTGTGTGTGTTGCTTTATTAGCATGATGTTGAAGCTCCAAGCCCAGCTTATCTCTCATCTCCATCTGAAGGCCGAGCCAGAAAAATCATCAAGAAAGAAAAGGCAAAAAAAAAAAAGTGTAATTGTTAGAGAGAGCGAATGAATAAAAGAGTGACTCGCTAATCGTCGCCGCACTCGATATGATTGAAGGGAGGAATGAAACACGGTCGCAGCTTTTCCACGAACTGAGCCGACGAAAGATAAATAGCGGCCGCTGTGTGCACTTTAGTGTCAAAGTCTTTGTGATGCGCTCGTCTATGACCTGACAAAAAGACAAAAAATAACCACTTTGAAATGACAAAAGGCAAATTCCAGGCCTCAAGAATGAATTGGCGGGATTGAACTCTTATTGTTCACACATTTGGAATCAAGTCCTTTAAATGTTCACAGTATTTTTCACAGCGACCTGTTCTTTGTGCTTGACCTCTTTCTGCTTCATAGCGCAGTGAAACCTTGGTTAGAGTCATTAATCCATTCCAGAAGGTCTGACTCTAACCAAAACGTACTCTAACTGAGTCAGGTTTTCCCAGAAGCACAAAGGTTTTATAATAAACAATCTAAAATGTATATAAATACATATAAATGATGAATGAAAGGGATAGATGAACATTTAGGGTGACTTTTACCTCATTAAACCCTTGCCAAACACCTGAGCGAAATCAACCCGAACACCACCTTCTTGTTTTGCCATGAGTTATTTCTTGAATTAAGTAGTGTTTGTCACCTCAAGTCTCTCCTTTTCTTCTGATCACGGCTGCAAAATAACCCAAAACGAAGCCACAATGAAAGTTGCAAGTGCCAGAATTCAAGAAATAACTCATGGCAAAACAAGAAGGTGTTGATCTCCTTGCAACATCATGTCTTTGGCAGCAATCGCATCTTCAAAGAAAGTAAAAGTAACCTTCAATGTAATTTAGATGCATTTTGAATTGTTTTATGCATGTAAAACTCTAATTGTAAAACGTGTTTTGTGGTGTATCTGTGTTAGTTAGCAAAGAACGACCGAGTCAACTGCTGACGGCATCACAGACGTGCAAAGGAGCTGACTTCCGCTTCCTGTTTCCATGTATGAGTAAACTAATAGGCTGCTAAAAATGACGTTTTGCGATAAAAATACATGAAGAACACAGTTGGACGCAGTGTATTAATAACACTACAAGACGCTCACCATATTGTACGCTAACCAGAAAATGTACGCAAACCGGGGTCAAATTTAGGGGGACATTTTTTGAGGCGGTCAATTGGTTCCAGACCCACGACCTTCGAAAACCTGTCTAAGGCCTTCTAAATATATCCCTCTAAACATGAAATAACACCTCTGCAGTCACCTTTACACTCGTCATAACAGGTAAAATAAAACATCCATCCATCCATTTTCTATGCCGCTTGTCCTCACTGGGATCGCAGGGGTATGCTGGAGCCTATCCCAGCTGACTTATGGGTGAGATGCGGGGTACAGCCTGGACTGGTCGCCAGCCAATGGCAGGGCACATATAGACAAACAACCATTCACACTCACATTCATACCTACGGCCAATTTAGTCTCTGATTAACCCAAAATGCATATTTTTGGAATGTGGGAGGAAACTGGAGTTTCATTCATTTCACGCACGCACGGGGAGAACATGCAAACCACACAGAGATGGAAATAAGTCATATTAGACATAAAGAGGACATAACATGGACTCACAAGTTAGCATTGGGAGAGTCTTCTGGGCAGCGTGCTTCCTGTGATGGCTATTTTCACATCACTGGAACTTTACTGACACCTAGTGACCAGTGTAGAATACCACATATTTTGTCTTTAAATGCGTCTTCTGAATGCCTCATATTATTTGTATTTTTGTTTGTTTTTATGGTTTTTAGGAATACATAAAATGTGCTTAAATATGCATTTCTTTTCAACCATCAAACAGCGGTAATTTATTAAAAACTGTGATGAAGTGGCGAGGGACAACAGTATTGATTTTTATGGTTTGATGTTTTTTATTTATAGGCGTAACCTCACGTGTTACCATTGGTATTATTGAGTGTGGACTTGTTGTTTATGTTAATTATTCAATAAAAGCTATCGATTACGACGCATGGCCATCGACAGCTTCAATATCGTCAGAGCATGTGCTGCTGATTGCTGATACCGCTCGCTGTGATGTGGTCGGACAAACAATGACACAAAACAGATCAATATTTACTTGTCAAAGTGTGCTTTCTCTCGTTGTTATTATTATTATTATTATGACTTTTAATGTTACTTCCTGCCTTAATGCCAGTTTGTTCACCTTTTTGTTCAAGCCAAGGCAACATGGCCGCCTAAACGATCTCCAGAGTGCATGGGAATAGCTTTACCTTGTGTAACTCCACTGGGGCTTTGCAGCTTCTGGAACGGCACTACAGTGTATTAATTAATGCAACCAGGACGCTGGGGAATGAAGACAATTTTTAAACGCTTAATAATTCAAAGGGCGCAAGCGTGAGCATGTTCTGCTTTCTCCTGCACAGTCTGTGTGGCCCGGGATGAAATATTCATTGAAATATCACGCAGGCTGCTAAGTGCACACTTTGACGAGCGTGTCGGCGTGTTTGTGTACATGTCACGACTGATGACACCTTCCCTACGCGGACTAAAGGAATTGTGTACCGTAATGAGATCATTAACTTATGTTATCCGTGTCTGAGTGGTTCTCAGCTAGGAGAAAAATGAGAAGGCCTGGTGCATATCTAGCACATTTAATCTAATTGGTGTCACTTCCCTCCCTCCATTACGGTGCTTTAATAGCCCTATCTGTCTCCATGTGGCTCCGCGGTGTTTCGGGTCAGCGGCCAGGCCCCGAGTCCTTCGGCTCGGATGGAATTAGCACACCCGGAGATAAACAACAAGGAGGGGCAGCCACCTTGGTGCTTTGCTTTCATTGACATCATCACGAGTGTCAGCACAACGTACTCCATTGTTTCATAAAAAGACTGAATTTGGCTATCGTGAGGTTGCCCAGCATGCCTTGCGGGTTGTATAGTTTTGCGCATATGTTGTTGTGGAAGCGTTTTCTTGATCATGTGTTCCATTTGTATCGACTTGTGCTGGTTTTGTGTTGTTGTGTTGTGTTTACCTGTCTGTTTGCTTCCTGTCTTAAACCAAGAGTACTTCCTTAAAGCAAGCACAAGTTTGCCTCCGAACATTTCCTGTGCGACTCAAGCTCACCACAATGTACTTACAAACTTTCATGGCCTTCTTTTAAAAAAGCGCCACATACTAATAGCTGACACCCTGCTATGTTAAAAAATACTCTTCAGAATAAAAGCACTTTTCTTTTTACCCAGACTCACTGAAAATGGTTCCACGATCCATCAGTAGATAATCACTGCTTTCATAATAAAATGGAATACTTTCAACTATTTTTGCATTTTTTTAAAATCCCTTCAGAATAAAAGCACAAAACTTGCCAACCCCCCCCCCCGATAAAGACCCGTGACCCACTTAAAACGTATCCGTGACCTACGAATTGAGAATCACTGCTTTAATAGGATAGTTTCGATTATTTTTTTGCATTAAAAAATCTCCTTCAGAATAAAAGCACATTTTTTTGTGCCCAGGCAAAGACCCACCACCCACTGAAAACGGTTGCGTGACCCACGAGTTGAGGATCCCTGCTTTAGTAGAGTAGTTTAAACTTTTTTTTCCATTTGAAATGTTTTTTTTCAGAATAAAAGCACAATTTCTTTTGCCCAGACAAAGACCCGTGACCCACTTAAAATGTTTCCGCGACCCACCAGTTGAGAATCGCTGCTTTCATAGAATAGTTCTGACTATTTTTGTGTTTAAAAATCTCCTTCAGAATAAAAGGGCTTTTTTTTTTTCCAGGCAAAAATCCACGAGCCCACAGTTGAGAATCAACGCTTGAATAAAATAGTTTGGACTATTTTTTTCATTTTAAAAATCCCCTTTCAGAATAAAAGATTTTTTTGCACAGGTAAAGACCTACGACCTACTGAAAACAGTACCGCGACCCAAAGTTGAGAATCTCTGCTTTAATAGAAATAGTTGTAGTTTTTTTTGCATGTCCCTTTTAGAATAAAAGCTGATTTTTTTTTTTACCCAGGTAAACACCGGCAACCCACCAGCTGAGAATGACTGCTTTAATCAAATTTGGACTATGTTTGCATTTTAAAAATCCCCATTCAGAATAAAAGTGAACTCTTTTTCCCAGGCAAAGACCCACGACTGATTAAAAATGGTTCGTCCCAACCCAAAATTGAGATTGGTTGCTTTAATAGAAGTGTTTTGACTCGTTCTGCATAAATAAAAATGCTCAGGCAAAGAGAATCCCTGCTTTAACTGAGTAGTTGAGACTATTTTTTCAAACTATATTGCAGCTCTAGCATTGAAAGAGAATGCCAGAAGTCAAGTCAGGCTTTTTAAGAGGCTATTAGAGGCTCCCGACAATCAAATAAAAAATCTATCACTAGTTCTCCCATAACCTGTTGGGAGGAGTAGCACACAGGCCCCAGGCGGTGTTTGAATTGGACTACACGGGTTCTCCCTTGCTCTGAAGTCTGTTACGCACTTTAATCCCTGCAACCTGCAGCTCCATCGCATGCCTTTAAAAGAGGAATACCCCAATACCGGTCAACCCGGTGTTTAGACTTTGCTCTCTCCCCACGTATTCTCTGAATTCTGGATGCGCCAAAAGCTTTAAACTGTAAAAGGATTTGCTGGATGGTTTCGAGGTGCCAAAAGAAACACCGCTTGGACTCCCGGTGATGTCACTCAGGAAGTCATCCGTGGGTCACGCTCGTCAGAGCCGTCCAAGATCAACATCGTCTGGCCGCAGTCAAACAAATGCCATCTGTATCTTTCTCCATGAATCACTGGGTGGGGTACAAAAAAAAAGATATCAGAGCAGTCCAATCGAATAAACAAAAGATATACATATTTCATGGCATGCATAATTGATCATTTTAGCTCGCAGGGTGTCCTTTGCAGTTTGCGCTGAGCACTGGAGACGTAAAAATAAAACATGAAGTGTTGGGGAAAGTCATTAAAGCAGTCGTAGGGGAGTTGGGAGACTTGGGAGGCTTGAGCTGCAGCATCTACGGTATACATTGGCAGAAGAGTTAGTGGCTAATTGAGCGGCGATTAATCACATTCATGGTGAACTGCACGGCCAATTAGGGTAGACGGGGTCTTTCTGCTTAGTGACTACGGGTCAGCTCCATCATAAATTGACTTTGTGTGACCTAAAGTGTGACTGCATGACCTAATCCGGGTGCAATGGCTTCAAACGGTACAGACACGGAAGCGCCAGGACCAAGAGGGCGCTTTATGGTTGTTTCAGTCATTTCAGACGATGTCGTTTGCATAGATTTCCGTATGAGCTAGTAACTGTAGTGAAGAAAAAGCTCCCCTCCAACAGGAAGACACCTTGGGGGGGACCATCTGCTTCGATCGACGGGGTTTGGCGACAGACTGAACACAGAGGGATGGGGTAAAGGTAATGGAAAGGTAAAGATGTTAGCAATCGGAATAAGTCAATTGGCGCTTCAAGTTTGACGGTTTCACCCGATCACGATTTTTCAAAGATATATTCATTCATAAATAATGCAATTTCATGGTTAAATACGGCATATTAGTAAAAAAAATATGCATAATTAAGCACATTTTACGTATTTTTGGGGTTTAAATCGGTGCTTCTCAAATAGGGGGCGCGGTGAACTGTCAGGGGGTGCGTGAGAGGCAGGGAGTACTTTCAGTGTTAGTGCAGACCTGCCAACATTTACACATTTATTGTACTCAACATGCAATTTGGCTCTTGAATACTTCACAGCTCTGCATTTTGTTGCATTTTCCTGATTTCAGTTTCGAGTTCAGTCTGTATAGTACAGATAAATATACAGTACAGATATTATCACTTTCTCAATAGTATCTCAAATCGGGACATTTCTGTCCCTTAGAAGGGGCATGACAGAAAACAACTGAGAACCACTGGCCTAAATTAAGCATTTTCAAGCCTAAATGGCTAGATGATCTAAAATACAAATATAAGGCATTCAAAGACGTTGTGATGATATGGAGTGTTCTACACTGGTCACTAGGTGTCAGTAATGTTAATATGATGAAACAAGAACCACCGCAGGAAGCACTGTACAGAACAGGAAGTAAAAAATGAACAACAACAACACTCAATGTCATATATTTGGGTGCCAGAAACAGCTTAATTGGAGTTATATTATTTCCTATGGGAAAAATTGCCTCGGTTTTAAACTCACTCGAATATTGAACAATATTGAACATCCAGCAGCAACACAACATTTTGGCACGACTACTCTTTTGATGAAAAATATACTGAACCAAGTTGACGATCTACCTCGAGAAGCATTTGTTGACTCTGCTTTAGCTGAGAGGTGTCACCCCGACGCGCTCACTTCCGGAAATGAGCCTGAACTTTTGCAACTAATTAATAACAAAAAACGAGGAACCACTGTATGTATATTATTCAATTTTATGTAACTGTTGAACATTATTATGAAATAATGAATTGCGTACTCAACCTTAACGACGATGACAATCGACAGACGCGTAGCGTGCCATTGCAATATTGTACTGAGCATCCAGGACAGAGAGGTACATGTGCACAGCTTACAGCGCTATGATCATCGTTACATCTTTCTTATGGTGGCATCACAAAAAAGCTCAAGAAAAAGGTGTGGCGTTCATGTTTTCCATGCAGTTTCATCGGCCGATATGTGTTTTTTTTTGTTTTTTTTAACAGCCCGTGTTGTGGTGTCGGCAGTCACTTAGAAGAGGCCATACATCACGGGCTCTGTGGGACCATCTGCGGAACAGACTGACAAATGTCTCTCTCCTTTGTCATAAGGACACACGTCACACTCGGCCCGCGATGAATGCCCCTTCGCCGACACGTTTATTTGTCACGCAGGTATTTATCCCTGCAGTGGCTTGCTTTGTTGTACCAAGGCTGACAAGACCGGGAGTCATTACCACCACCGCACCCCTGCACACATTTGGATGCGATACTGCCGCCCCCAGCCCCCCTTCTTGTTGCAGCCCCTCCAGCGTTGGAGGAAGAGACACACCAAAGACCTCATTGACATTCACACAGATGCAAAAAAGGGGAGGGTGTAGCTTTTGTTTAGAAAATATCTTTGTACCTGTGAAAGTGGTGATTTCGACCTTGCCCCGCCGTAGAGGAACAAGCATGTCTGCCCTGTGTTACGAGCACTTGTGGTTGTGATTGCCTTCTTGTCAATCTATCCATCTCTTTTGCAACCATGGGGACAGTCACAAATACCATTTGGTAAATACGACAAGGTCAGGGACGCAAGGCTTGTTACATCACAAAGTCCCTGCCGTCTTCACCTACGGGTGATCAAAAGTATTGGGATAGTATTAGGCTCATTTTTTCTGTATACCGCGGTACCTCCGTTTTGGGCATTAATCTGCTGTTCTAAAGGGTCAAAGGTTCCCACAGAAAACAGTGTACAGTTGTTGCTTCGAATTTCACAGGTTAACTCTATCGTGGCTTTTCAAAATCGTGGTTTTGGGGTTGACGACAGCCTATTATTAGTACAAAAAAATTGAAGCAAATTTGACACTTTTTTTTTTACCAATTGAAGAATATTCAAGCATAAAAATGGCTGATTAAGATAAAATACAAAGATAAGGCATGCAGAAAACACATTCAAAGACACTGAGATGCAGGAAGTACTGAACAGGACAGGAAGTAAAAAAAACAAACAAACAAGTAACTCTCCCAATGTGTGAGTCTATATTATGTCTTATTTATGTCTTATTTTCTTTTATTATGTGTACTATATTGGGTAATTGGAGTGTAAAGGTGACTGTAGGGGTGTTATTTCATGTCTAGAGCGCTCTAATAGTATTATAGACAGTATTTAGAAGGTATAAGCACATATTTAAGCACATTGTATTTATTTATTTTTCCCAAATGAAGCATTTTCAAGCATAAAAACGGCTAAATGAACTAAAATACAAATATAAAGCATTCAGAAGACGTTGTGATATGTTGTACTCTACACTGGTCTCTAGGTGTCAGTAATGTTACATTGATGAGACAACAGCCACAACAGGAAGTACTGTACAGAAATCGGTATAAATAAAGATGCTAACATGTATGACTCTCTATTATGTCTTATTTATGTCTTATTATGTCGTTTTAAATTATGTCTCCTATATTGGATAATATGAGTGCAAAGGTGACTATAGGGGTGTTATTTTATGTCTAGAGGGCTGTAATAATGTTAAAAACTGTATTTAGAAAGTCGTAAACGGGCTTTCTATGCTCTAACTACAAAAATATTCCAATTATAAATAAGGACCCTTTTTCGATATTTACTTATTCACTGCACAGCGATAAATGAGGGATGACTGTAAGTCCAATTAATTTGTTCCAGACACCCAAAATAATAACAGAAATCACCGTTTTAGGGACTAATCATAGTTTTACACACACAAACCAATGCAAAATGCATGTAAATGTTGAATTTATAAGGATAATTAAGCATTTGACCTCGCTTTTACCTTTATTGAAGAGCACATCAAACATGTTAAAAGCACATGCAGAGGTAGACAAAGCTCATGACACGTCTTGTGCAGCTACTGACATCTTGCTGTTAATTCCAATGTCTTTTGACACGAAGCTCATTAGAGACTCCGCCGGTTGTTTGCATGTGTAGCCCACACAGACCCGGTGACTATAGCGGACCTGATGGTTAATTGAATGGAGCCGTTAATTGGAGGATTTACAATCTTTTTTTTTTTTGCTTGCTTGTGGATTCTGTTTTCGTTCAAGTTCAATTGCCGTCTACGGCAGTTTTAATATCATTATCGTTTGGCGTCCTCTTGCAAAACAGCCGCTGCTCCTGTTCCGGTGCACAACAAAGGATGTCAACCTTTGTGAGCGTGTGTCCACGAGGCACTCACACACCCACAGAGGGAGTCAGACAAGGGTGAAAGAAGAGAAGCTAAAACTCACACTCCAAAGGACTTTGCCCCGTGGAGTTGAGTGCACACACACACACACACACACACACACACACACACACACACACACAAAGATGGAGAGAGTCACTTGTTGGTAATGAGGGACTGGAATCGGAATCAATTATGAATGTTCCATCAGGAGGCTTTGGGGCCATATCAAGGGAGCTAGGTAATGAGAAGTGGAACACAGAGAAAGAAAGTACGGCCCTGCAGGCTGTGATGTCTCCAGGCGGCGCTTTAAATACATTTGCATTCATTCACATGGCAAGAAGGGCTATATTTTATTTAAGTGAGACAGCTCCAGCGCCGTGCACCGTGAACAATAACGCAGCGAGACAACGTCTTTGATTCTTGGATATATGAAAAGTGTCGCTTTTACGACAGATATGGCCTGACACAACTGTACTGCGGCTTTCTGTGTGTGTGTGTGTGGAAGGGAGTGTGTTATTGGGTTACTTCTGGCTGCACTGATCCCAGCAAGTCATCACATTCTATCGGGATTTTCCGCTGGCCAGAGCCCACCGTGATTGATTCTTGTTTGGGGCCATGCCTTTGGGCCTTATTAAATCAAAATGTAAACTCACTCCTAGAACAGATTGCAGGAAAAATGCCAGTAGCCAGCTCAGGCACCGTGCCTCCCTCACCCCCCTACGAACCTGGAGCTCTCAGACGAGCCAGAAAGCCTTCTAGAACACTCCTTTAGTGGATAGCTAGTCTTCGGAATGCTTCATATTAGAGGGGAATTCCTTTAGATTGTCTCCAGCTTTGGGGTTTTTAGTGAATATTTTTATGTAATCCTCCAAACACACATGCAAACGTACCCGAGTAAACACAAGTTTGTTTTTACAAGCATTACAACCACATTTGCTACTAAATTATTCCAATTTGCAGCCCTGGGAGTGGATGACGGCTCGCTTTGTGTTTTGGACGCGACTACAAGACATTTACTGTCAGCAGCATGCCTTCTTGATAAAATACAACACATTACACAGTATATGTTCTCACTTGAATCAGCTAACAGATAGCAGTAAACTTGCAAGGCGACTGGATGATAACTTCTGTCAAGACATCTCTCAGTCACAGTGCAACCAGAGAACAGTAACTTCACGCTTACAGTATGGTGATTACTGTCAACACTGCAGAGTTGTAACCTAACAGCAACAGGATGGGGACTGCTCTCAACGCACTACTCACTCACAGTGCAACCTGAGAACAGGATTGTGATAGCTGTCAACACACCTCTCACTCACAGTGCAACCTAATAGCTGTAACCTGACAGCAACAGGATGGCGACTGCTGTCAACACACCACTCGCTCATGGTGCAACATGAGAACTGTAACTTAACAGGATGGTGGTTGCTGTCAACACAACTCTCACTGATAGTACAATCCAGTAACTATAACTTAACAGCAACAGGATGGCGACTTCTGTCAACACACCACTTGCTCACGGTGCAACTGTAACTTAACAGGATGGTGGTTGCTGTCACTGGATTGGTTACTGGATTGTACTGATAGTACAATCCAGTAACTCTAACTTAACAGCGACAGGATGGCGACTGCTGTCAACACACCACTTGCTCACGGTGCAACCTGAGAACCGTAACTTAACAGGTTGGCGGTTGCTGTCAACACAACTCTCACTGATAGTACAATCCAATAACTCTAACTTAACAGCGACAGGATGGTGCTTGCTGTCAACACACCACTCACTCACGGTGCAACCTGAGAACAGTAAGTAATACTTATAGGATTTTCATTTGTCTTATTTTTACTGACACAAAGTTTCACTACAATTCAACATTTGGTCTATTGTCTTTTAAAATAAACAACTTTACAATACTTTTACTTTACTAATTAACTGGCTTAATGAAATATCTGTAATAGATCAAATTAATATAAATACATTTTTAATAAAATTCCAGTAATTGACAAATACAATAAAATTAATAAATATAAACTAAAAAAAACAAATAATTAATTAAAATAATAATAATAAAAAAATGTAAAATAAATAAAATTTGTACAGCGCTCTTTAAAAAAAAAGAGATAATATCGCAAAAGCCGCATTAGACTCTTAAAAGGTCTTTATCTGGATGGGTCCACTGCGTTCCTCAGGTGCAGCGAGGAATACCTGCTTCTCAGGAACAGATGAAGATCTGGTGTTACTTTTCCTCTTTTTTCCCTTTGGCTTCTTTAAAACATCCCTCCTTACTTTCTCCCACTTGGAACGGTTTTCCCCCAGCACTATCATCGATGGGAGATGTTTCAGGCCCTGCAAGCCCTCAGGGTCCTTCCATTGTTGGATAGGGAACCCCCAGGCACAATTCCAAATGCCATTTTCATCTCTCACCTACATAGCCTAGCCTTTTACAGTCTAATATCTTCCTGGCCTCAAACAAATGTTGTTTGCACTCACTGTCTCATTAGCCATTCGAACAATAACAGCTTTAGCGGCATTGTCAGTCAGTTTTTCAACATTGAATGTAGAAAACTGGGGTTTGACGTCCTGGCAATGATTCAGAAACGCACATCAGAGAGTCTACAGGGAATTAATTCCTCAGGTTTCAACCCAAGGGTCTGTTGGATATGTTTCCTGGAAAAGTCCAGTCTGGACATCCCCACGGTTCTACCACTGGTGTGCAGTCAGGGTCAGCAAAGTCTTCTCTGCTGGCCTAAATATAATCAGAAGAACTCACCTACATTTCAGACTTAAGTTCGAGTATTTGCTCTGTGAAATTGTATTCATTTATTCCCAACCACCTATTATCTTCATATAGTAGTGTGACGTCTGCCTGCAGTGCTTCCAGTAGTGTATGTGTATGCTTCTGTGTGTTGCCATGTAAATGTAATCTGCCAAGGGCCTTCAGAATAAGGAGTGCTGGCCCACGTCACGTACACACTATTAGCAGTGGGGCTGTTTTTTTTTTGGTTTTTTTTAGAGAATCAGACTTCAGATTCGCTTCTCAGGGCCAGCTAGCTGCCCACAGCTGTTCCATTTATGCTCGTTACATTTGGCTGAGCGCCAACTTTAGCACTGCCAGTCACCGGCAAAAATTAGTTACTAATGCTCAAAGGTACTAGCAGCAATGTAAGTCAGGTGTATTGGTGACTATGTATTTGAAGAGATGGGGTCTTATGCTGTTGACTGTCATTCCAGTATAGGTATGGCCTGACTCTAAACACGAGCATGGCACTGTGGTAGTATTGCCTGCGCTTGACACGGGCGACTCTTATTTGTTATGTATGTATACATATATATTTTTTACAGATACTGGCCCTTTAAAAAAAAATCTGGCCAGTTATGTCCCGCTGGAAGGCCCAGGTTCTAAATGCATCGCCTGCCACTGCGTTCTACCATCCATTTCTTTTGAAGTAAATCATACACTGTAGTGCCGTTGCATGTCAGCATGGTTGCATAGCCTTGTAGAGGCACCACAAGCTAAGATTAGGGTGCACTTGGGATGTTACAAAGCTTTGTAGCGTGTGTCAAGTACAGGCAGTCCTCAAGTTATGTACGACTTCTGTCCCTAGACTGATGTAAGTTGAGTTTGGGCCAGAGGCGGGGTACACCCTGGACTGGTCGCCAATCAATCGCAGGGCACATGTCGACAAACAAACATTCACGCTCACATTCATACCTATGGACAATTTAGAATCTGCAATTAACCTAACATGCATGTTTTTGGAATGTGTCCACACAGAGATAACAAATGTTCAGTTATCACTGTCACTTTCATAGGAGCAGATTCTTTACATGGTCAAGGATGCGATCTTTATCCTTGACGTCACAGTTGAACGGCTCAGACCAAGAGTGGCTGTTTCTCCTTTCTCAGAGCTTGAATGAATGAATGAATGAGAATGAGACCCACACGCTCACACTCTTTGCAGCGTGCGGCACGTATATTCATCCGCGACTAGTCGGAACGACGTAACCCGAGGACCACCTGTAACGAAGGGGGCGTTCCCATGGCGCCCCTTTCTCCATATGGGGGAGGAGACGAAAACGATGATGTCCGTTGGCCGGCTGCACTACGTGACTGCTTTGGGAAGTGGTGCGAGGTTTGACAGCAATATAAACCCCTCAGGCTCCATTCAAACTGTATGTGGGTTTCTGACAAAGAGTTGCGTTCAGTTCAGAGTTTGGCTCGACTTTTCATAGTTCGGATACTCGGGTTTGGATGGTGTTTATATAGTTTGGAGGATGGAGTCAGCAAGGAAGAGGAGGGTTTCATTTTTATTGCATAACTCCTAAAGGTAAGCTGAATCGAACATTATTTCAGACTCACTGGGTTTGCTTATCAAGGACTACTTTTTTAATCAAGAACCCGATGCATTCTGAATGTACGTGCTCCTTTTTTATTTGTTTTGCACTCATATTGTTTGAATGATTTGCTTGCAATCAGGTCGTCACTGGAAACGAGGTGCTTACGCTCAACTGGCCGTCCCTGAACAAATAAAGGTTGAATGAACGGGTGAATTTTTCACCATTTCTTCTTTTATTCAAAGGTGAGGTGTTTACTGTGTTCCAAGGGGTTGGAGTACAATAACACCTCATCCATGCTAAGGCGTGACCCTGGCTTGCATGAGAATAAGGACGCAATTAACAATTCAGCACTACACAGTTAATTTAAGGTCAAAGTGAATAGCCCCAGAGGAACTTTTGAACATTTTTCCAAAATACTGTCCAATGTTTGTAATATTCCTAACATTTTATGTGGTATGGCCCCATTTTGATGCACTTCTGAATATATCATGAATTTTCTAATGCAAATTAACTCACACATAGGCCGGCTTAAATGCAACCCTGCTGGCCATCTGCTCACATGTCAGCAGAGGGTTATTATGTCAACGTCATCATAAGCCAACACGCAAAGGTTATGACCAAATCGGAAAAAAAATGATCTGTAACAACACAGGTAGCTGCAGACAAATTTGCCGTTTGCTGTTTTTACACTCTCCAGGCATGACTAATCAACTTACACGCAATGAAACTGCTGCAAAAGCACCACGGCTCGTTTTGAAAGTACCTTGGAATACTATTATTTTGGACTACTGTCACAAAACCGGCACAAACCGCTCATTTCCCGCCCGAGTAACGGCGAGAACACCATCGCAACATATGAGAATCGCCAATGGCACCGACTGTCAACGTGTACATGTGTTTGGAAACCATCTGAAAAATGAATAAGTCCAAACGTACGCCGGAATCGTTGAACACGGCTGAAAATACCACATGCATAGGCAAGCACACTCAAGGATGCTTGACTGAAAGCACCGTCGGCGATCGAGATCTCTATCTCTAAATGTGTTTGATATTCACACTTGCAGGCATGCTTCAATGTGCTCCCTCATTAGAAGGAGGCCAGGCCACTTTTCAGGTGTACAAACCCAATTCAAACATGGGAATACCCCCTGTGGTGCTATGCGCTCCGCTTCAGCATTTTATGGTTAGATAGGAGCCAATTGGGCCTCATTTGCTGTATGACAACTACAGTATGTACTTTTGGGTTCTACATGAGTTTTCTGGATACAAGCTAAAAATAAAGCTGAAACCAGGACATAAAGTGTGTGTCTTTTCAAGGAACCAAAAGAAACGAGTCGCTTTCAATTATGGCAGCACATTTTGATAACAGTTTGTGTTTTGCAAGTCTCAAGATTTAATCTCTCGTCAAGTCTCGACTCAAGGTCAAGTCTTTTTTTTAGATTTTAGAGTCCTTCCAAGTCATAAGCTCTATATAGTGTCTCCCAAATAAAATGCTATTTTAACCACCTGACACAATATTAAATTTGACAAATACAATGAGTGCATTTTCAATTGTTCTATTTTAAAAATGAATAAGACGAGTATGACAAGTGCTGGCATAGCATTCAGGATGTAATGCAAAGGAAAATAAATGTCATCCACACATTCATTGGGGACACATTTTACTCAACACATTCACCGAAAAGCTCAGGTTTTTTTCAAGTCTTCAGACCAAAGTCCGAGTCAAGTCGTGAGTCATTGATGTCAAGTCAACTGCAAGTCTTTGATGATACGGTCGTCCCTCGCAATATCGTGATTCGATTATCGCTCCCTCACTATATCACGGTTTTTCAGAAAATTTTCCGAAGATTTGTGGTAGACTACGGTCTATTGTTAGTCATCAGGAACGCCTCGATGTCCCCTGGTAGAACTGGAAAAGGTGGCCTAAGACCGGGAAGACTGGACTTCCTTAGTGTGACTTCTAGACCCGGATAAGCAGACGGATGTTTTGCCTTACTTTGTTACCTCTGTCCTTTAGGGTATGTTGTGTTTTCCTGCATCTATTTTGGATAATTCTTCTTGTGTTTCCTTTCTTTTGCTTTCAGATATATAATAATCACATATATAAATAATAAAACCATGCAGTGTTTGGAAGAAGTTGCAAAAAGTTATCTACTTCAGTCGTTAATTAGAAATTTTGCAGTAAAGAAAAAAAAAAGGCTTTACACTCTGCCTTTTTTTTTGTTATTTGGAGCACAGCGACATTTGGAACAACAAGGAAGGTGGAAATGTCTTAAGTCTCCTTGATAACACACCAAGATGAAACACACACGCATAGACACATAAACACACACTAAATACATTTGCGGGCACACAAAAACTCACAATATTTCATCCCTTGCATTTGCCAATTATGAGCTGGATGTGTTTGTGGGGTAAACATACACAAGTCTAAACTTAGCAGTGTTGCACACACACACACACACACACACACACAATGAGTCAATAGCGAACAACACAACAGCGGTGGACCCCCCAGGTGAAATCCCAGAATATCGACAGGATGATTCTACTCTTTAGAAGTGTTCTCTATTCTTCTTGTCTTTTTCGCGTATCTTTTACAAACACTTCAGTCAGTCTTCCTTCATCAGATGAAGTCATTCTCATTCTGACAGCACAAAGTCATGATGGTATTTCCTCATGGCCGACACCAACCTCAACAAACAAACACTCACCCCTCGTTTAGAGCGGTTCATTGCTTCCATATTCTGCATTAATAAATTGAATATTTTTGTATTAAGTGGATAAAAAACCTGTTTAAAAGCTGTACGGTTTTTAACTTCATTAGAGCCCTCTAGACATGAAATAACACCCCTATATTATAGACTCCCACATGATAGCATTGGGGGACTTATTCCTTGTTATTCTTTTTTTTACTTCCTTTTCTGTGCAGAACTTCCTGTTGTGGCTATTGTTTCATCAAGGCAACATTACTGACACCTAGTGGCCAGTGTAGAATACTACATACAGTATCATCACGTCTTTGAATGCGTCTTCTTAATGCCTTATGTTTGTATTTGACCTCATTTAGCCATTTTTATGCTTAATTTAGGAAAGAAATACGTAAAAACCTGCTTAAATTATATATATATATATATATTTATATATATTTTGGCTAATAAGGCGGCAGTGACTCGGGAGAAACCGTCCAGAAACCAGAAGGTTGGCGGTTGGATCCTCGCTCCCGCCACCCGGTCACTGTTGTTGTGTGAATGAATGTTTGGTGGTGATCGGAGAGGCCGGATGCGCGACTTGGCAGACATGTTTCCGTCAGACTACCCCAGGGCAGCTGTGTCTACAGATGTAGTTTAATGTAGAATAATGTGGAGCACTGTCGGTGAATTGAAAAGTGCTATAAAAATCTAATCCATTATTATTATTAACTAGTAAAGCACCCAGGGAGCACAGACCTCCGCCAAGCGCCATGGTTCCCCCTCATATTGTGATTCACACCAAAATAATAATCCTACAATTTTTGGATCAGTCTATGATATTCCAGACGTCCCATTTCCGACAATTCCTGACAATTTAATCCAAATCCATTCAGAACTTTAAGGTATTTTCAACAAAAACAAACAGATAAACGCGGGCAAAAACATAACCTCCACCGCCGCGCTTGCGCATGTTAATACTCAACCATAAAACGCCGATGATTTATTCATGACTATATTTGTGAGAAACAGCGATAGAGTGAAGCCGCAAGTGGCGAGGGAGTACTGCACATGCGGGCTAGCATAACTTCCAAAGCTTATTGAGCACAACCCGTAGGGGGCGCCCCAAATGTCTTTTGCAGTCAGGATGTGCACACATGAAGTTATGCAGTTTATTTGCTCACTGCGTCAGAAAAGCAGCAGCAGAAGACGATTAAAATTCAGCTTCTCACATAAAAGTTCATTCATCGCCTCAGTCAAAGTCATGTTTTTTTTATATATAAATATATATATATCAAATTAATGAAGTGGGATCAGAAATATCTTGAAAGAAATATGAAAGAAGTGTGTGTTGGAGCACCCAAGTGTACCATCTTTGATCGAGCCAAGGAGTAAAAACAGGATATACGCAGCCTTGGTTGTACTGTGAATCTATTGTTAAATCGTGGCCATTTTTTCTAAATGAATTGTGGATAAATTCTAAATACAGTGCTGCGTTTTCCTTAATTGAAGTTCAGACTATTACGGCTAATTGCAGCTTTTATGTGCTTCTTTTATGGCTTCTTGAAACGTCCTCTAGTCTTATTACCTTCTTTTAAGTGCTAGTTTTCCCTCCTCAACCTTTTAGTGTATTTTTACTCCTCACAGAAGTTTACAAAGTTTGGGAGGATTAATTTATTGTTTAATTGCTCCCCGAGGAGACAGGTGTCGGCCCGGATGGTGTCGGCTGTTGCATAATGAGTGAGAGCGACGGAGCCGGGCTGCGTGCAGCGGAAAGGTCACGCCAGCTCACCTTTTTACACAAACAAATGGAATTAATGAAAGCAGTTTATCTGCTGTCTCCTCTCCTCGTTTAGTTGCTCATTATTCCCACCGTGTGAGACCCGCTTATCAGACTCACCGATATCACAACTCATCTCAAAAAGAAACATCACGTGATTCATGGCGGGAAACAAACGGATAGGAGCACAAAGTGGAATTTGATTCTATCCCGCAATGGTATTCTTAGGTAGGACATGACATTGTGTGTCATACAGGTGGGTGGATTGATCCAAATATCGATATTATCAGTTCTATCGACACCTCTTGATTATTTGAATAAGGTGATAAGCATGTGGAGGATTTGTTATGGAGACGAGATCATCATTGCAAGTCAGCAGAAATACATGTACAGTGCACAAATACATGTGTATCAGTGCATATTTATAACTAATATTGTGTTGCAAGTAAGTGTTGCGCAACTCTGGTTGTGCTATGTGAGTGTGTGTGCGTCAAGAAGGCCTTCCCTGAAACTGAATCTATCGGTGTAATAATAATAATAATAATAATAATATCTAACACTACCCAACTCCAATTCACTATGTAGTCTAACTCTTACTCTGCTGAGATAAAATAACGTCCTCCTGACGTGGACCGGCGTCCCATATAGCGCGTCATAGGGCATGGCATGGCCCCCCTACTAAGGCGCACCAGCTTGGAATACAATCACGATATGCACTTCTGCACCCTGCCAGGTATATCTTTTATGTGTCCAATTACTGACAGATCCCCCCCCCCCGAAAAAAATCCTATTCACCTTTCACCACCATTAATTAGTTCTTTATCGCTGCCGCCGGATATGGACGGCGGGGCTGATACACGCCTGACGACTGCATTAATAAGGACGTGTCACGCAGCAAATCCGTGGGGTTTCTGTCATCACGAGAGTCTTATCTGCTCTCAGCACTGTCGTCTTTGCAAGACGCGTCCTCGTACTGTGGAGGGAGCGGAATGAGACAAGCAGGGCGAGTGAGTGGCAGTTTCGAAGCCACACGTTGGATGAGGTTAAGCAAATATTAGCAAGGAGGAGAATGCATGCGCTTGTTTACCGCCTGTTAGCCAGCATCCTAACAGACGATATGGATTCAGAGAATATGAGATGGACCTGACATGTTTTTAATTCGGCATTAACATCCCCCTGATAGCGCCAAACGCTATTACACGTCTGCGCTATTGATTTTTTTTTTTTTTTTTTTGCAGCGGGCCTCGAAGGAAAATGAGCGTTCTCTTCTTTTGTCAGCTAATTACTGAGAACGAGATTTGCTCCCGATTAAGGGAGCAGATTGTTGTCGCTTTCGCGTGCAAAAACACTTGAGGTGAGTTGAGGGGAGGGTTGGAATTTGGGGGCAAGGGCTCACTCTTTCTTAAGCCTATTAAAGAAATATGCCAGATTTGACGAGATTTGCTGGAACAACATGGATTAAGTGGTGCTATATGTCAGGATATTCATGACAACATTTACGGAGCATTTCAAAAATGGCTTTACGAAAAATAGTTTATAGTGTAATAAAAACACTAAATACAAAAATTATATGAAACTGTATTTTTTTTATTGTAATTATTACTGTCACTTTCATAGGAGCAGATCCTTTAACATGCTCAAGGATACAGTAGCAACCTGCTAATTATGTGTAGTGTTAAAAAGTTTTATTAATAAAAGTGATTTTTCAAAAACTTTTAAACAGTAAAAAAACAAATTTTTTTTTCATAAGAGCATCCTTGAAGATGCTCAAGGATTCTGTAGGGCCATGGCAGTTATGTGTAGTGCTAAAGAGTTTCGTGAAAAAACATGAAAAATTACTTTTAAAATATTATTTTTTTTAATTTTAGACATTAAAAATGTTTCAAATTGAAGATCTATTTTTTTTTCATCATAGCTAATCCTTTAACATGCTCAAGGGTATAGTAGTGCATTTATGTGTAGCGTTTTGTTAATTAAAAAAAAGAGTAATAGTAATAAAAACTAAATAAATAAATACATTTAAAATATAAAAAATTTGAAGAATTAAAAATATTTTTTTTCCATAGTAGCAGATTCTTTAGCATGCTCGTGGATAATGTAGCGACCTGGGTTATGTGTAGTGTTAAAGAGTTTTATTAATAAAACAGAAGAATAAAATCAAAAAAATAAAATAACACCAATGCAATTTTAAACATTAAACATTTTTTAAATTACAAATTTTCATAGGAGCACATTCTTTAATATCCTCAAGAATACTGTAACGACCTGCTAGTTATGTGTAGTGCAAAAAGTTGTGTGAATAAAAACCAGTAATATTAAAATCAAAATTAAAAGAAACATTTTTGAAAATTTGAATCAAATAATAAATCACATTTTTCCTTTAACGTGCTCAAGGATCCTATTGGCGACCTGGCAGTTATGTGTAGTGTTCAAGAGTTTTGGGAATAAACATAAAATAAAAAATGAACAATATTCATATCAAAACAAATCAAAAATAAAACATTTGAAAACATTCAAAATTTGAAGTTTAACATCAAATATAAAACTTAAAAAAAAAAAAAAAAGAGTTTTGTGACAGTTGAGTTTGCTGCGCAGCCTATTCTTCCGCTAGTTCTCCAGTACGTGTCATGTTTATGGACCAAAATTATTTGTTTTATTCATTTCTGAGCCCTGCACTTTCTCCTTTCCGTTAAAAAAGAAGCCGTTAGTGATGTTTTAATAAAGGCATGTTGTCTAGTTCCGCGTTTAAGGCAGTACTACTGCTCCCGATCACTTCCTGACCATCTTATGGTCTTCAACCACCCAGCCTTGCAAGGTCAGTGTGAGCGTACACCAGCCCTCCACGCCCAGAGGCCTCGCATTCACCCTGCAATAAAGATGGATGCTTCATGCGTGTGCCGACACAGGTGGTTGTTTACCTTGTGAGGATAGCTCACTCGTACCCTCTTAAGAGAGTTAATACCCTGAGAGAATGAAAAATGAAAGACGACTTGAGAAGGAAGACTTGGATACATGATGGAGAACATTAGTTGTCTTCTGTCCTATGATGGACGCCCGTGGCCGCCGTGGGTAATGGCAACGCACGGCTCACATCATCTCCGGCTGGGTCTGATAAATCAGTAATGGAGGGGATTTGATGCTAGTTTGCCACCGCTGAGCTCGTCTTCCCCTTTGACCCCCGACCATAAATGCCCCCGCCCCTGTCCCAGGAGGAAGGACGTAATTGCTCATTTTGTAGCTACAACACCTTGTGACCGAGTCGCTACTTAATTATTTACGCTTCTTCCTGCTGGCCAAGCCCAGTGAATTGTGCAGCCGTATTGAAATGTGATCAAGGTTGGGACACCCTCCCCTGGTGGAGCTCCTCGAGTCAAACGCCCCTGAGGTTGCGCAATGTTCTGTGCCCTGTCCTGTTATACAGAATTTATTTGACTTTGATGTTTTGTTATTGGAGAGTGGAGAGGCCGGGTCGGAGCAGGAGGGGATAGAGAAGAAGAGAAAAAAAGCGTTGGGGGGGATAAGAGGGGGACAAAAAAAGACAGAAACAAGGACAACAGCAGCAACAACAATAACAGAACAACAGAAACAAACAGGTCTACATCAGCAAATGTCTGACGACTATGAAGACAATGACGGAAGGGATTAAAACATAACTTAACTGAGATGAACTGAGATCTATCAGTGTGGAAAAGGTTATGAAGCCATTTCTAAAGCTTTGAGACTCCAGCCAACCACAGTGAGAGCCATTATCCACAAATGGCAAAAACATGGAACAGTGGTGAACCTTCCCAGGAGTGGCACGCCAACCAAAATGACCCCAACAGCGCAGTGACGACTCATCCGAGAGGTCACAAAAGACCCCACAACATAATCCAAGGAAATGCAGGCTTCACTTGCCTCAGTTAAGGTCAGTGTTCATGACTCCACCATAAGAAAGACACTGGGCAAAAACAGCCTGCATGGCAGAGTTCCAAGAGCAAAACTACTGCTGCACAAAAAGAACATTAAGGCTCGTCTCAATTTTGCCAGAAAAGATCTTGATGATCCCCGAGACCTTTGGGAAAATACTCTGTGGTCTGATGAGACAAAAGTTGAACTTTTTAGAAGGTGTGTGCCCCATTACATCTGGCGTAAAAGTAACATCGCATTTCAGGAAAACAACATCATACCAACAATAAAATTTGGTGGTGGTAGTGTGATGGTGTGGGGCTGTTTTGCTGCTTCAGGACCTGGAAGACTTGCTGTGATAAATGGAACCACGAATTCTGCTGTCTACCAAAAAATCCTGAAGGAGAATGTCCGGCAATCGTGTTGCATAATGTTATTTCCCACAAAGTACAGTAGACACCACCTGGGGTCCCCACCTTGGAGTCCCCACCTGCAAATGTTACTTAAAATGAGCTCATTTTCATGTTTTGCTAAGGGAAGGAAATTGGTTCAAACCGGTTTGTGTTCAGCCCTCGAGGTTCTACTGTCGTTGAAAATGAAAAAGTGTAAGAAGTCCACATCGCCTGGCGTGTCAGGGCGATTTGGCGGTGATGTAGTGAACGTATGGACGCTAAAATGCCACAATGCACAATGTGGGCTCATTGATCTGCTTTGCTGTCTCTTCCCCGTCCCGCCGCAATATTTCTGGATCACACGCCATCGTCCCAACACTTGATCAACTTGCTGAATCATTACACGCCATTCTCCCGTCGAGTCATAAATCATATTAGGAAGGGAGGAGCAGGTAAAGTTTTTTTTTTTTTTTTTTTAAGTTTCCATTTTTTAAAATGTGAATCCTTGCTGCTGTCATTCCTCTCCTATTGTTATTCAAGTACATCCTTTGAAAGCCAAGGCAGGAAAACACCAGGTGGGCGTTTGCTGACTTGCTGCAAAATCACTTAAAAAAAAAAAAAAAAAAGGTATTACCGCGGATACCAAACAAAAAAAAGAGCAAAATCGATACAAAGCACAGCCACTGCACTCCAAAATGTGGGAAAATGAATTATGTATTTTTCATTTACGGTCAACCTCAGTGTTTGGGGGGTTGGAATTAGGCGATTCCAGTGCCTCTGTCCTTCCTGCACTAATCCCACCTTCATGAAAGGAGGAGAGATGAATTGAAATAAAAAGCAAATCTTCTACAGGCGAGGTAATGCGAGGTAGGAGGAGATCATCCCTCCCATCCTAAATTGCTCTAATCAGGTCATCTCTTCTGACGTCATGTCTTCTCACACTCCAGCGTCCCTGCCGCTGACTGATTGCCGTTTATGAGCGACTCCATCAGATGATAGTTACCCTCGCTCGCCAACAATCAATCACATCGGGCTGTGTCGCCAAGCGAGGGGCGAGTCACGAGCAAGGAAGCGCTGGAGAAAATGTCTCCTCGCAGGATGAATACAGACGGGGAGATAAAGGACACTAAGCCAGATGTTGCATTCTAAGGCTGGTCTTTGGAGTTTTCCCAGCTTGCCGAGCGAAGCCGTTTGTGCAATGCGACGTGGGAACCGTCTTGGCGGCAGACAAAAAAGCAGCTGGTCAATGCGGGGAGGCAAAACTTTTTTCCGAAATAGAATACGCCAGGCAAATGCAGAGCAACCTGACATTGAATCGCCAACAAAGTGAAGACTTTCACTCGTGCTAGTCGTTGTCTATAACGCTTATCCTGAGGGTCTGGAGCCTGAGGACACCTCGGCCTGACCGCTACTCAGTTGCATGGAAGTCAGCAATGTGAACCACTACACTACCACCACCACACTGTCCCAACTGTGAGCCTTCATTGTAGTGCTGCAACTAACCATTACTTTTTCAGTCCATTCATTTCAAGCTTGTTGTTTCCATTATAAAATCAAATTTAAGTGCAATTCTATCATTTAATTTAACTTAAAAAAAACAGCAAAAATGATAAAATCATCAGTAATTTTACAAAAATAATTTGAAAATTTTAAGAGAAAAAAGTTGTAATCTAACAATAAAAAGTCGTAATAACGTCGTACTCTTATCAGGAAAAATAACGGTATTTTAGTAGCATACATTTGGAACATGAAAGAAAAAACACTTTTTTTTTAAGTCAACAAATAAGTTTGTAATTTCTGGAAAACTAGGATGTGGAAAAAGTTATAACGTTATGAAAATAAAGTAAGAATATTATGGGAGTAAAATCACAATTACGAGAAGAAAATTTACAATACAAAAGCTGAAATTGTTGGAAAATTAAAAAAAAAACGCAGAAATTGAATTTTATGAGAATAAATTCAAATTATTAAGAAAAAAAACTTTGTGAGAACAGTCGCAATTTTACAAGAATTATTATGATGAAAAATAACATCATTTTAGTATCAGAAAGTTTAAATATTAAAATAAAAGTTTTAAACAGTTAGGAGAAACAAACAAAACAACTGATAAAGTTATATTATGACGATAAAGTCAGAATATTATGGGAATAATATAATTATTAGAAGAATACTGACAAGAAGAAAGTTGAAATAGTTGGAAAATTAAAAAAAACCCAGCAGAAATGGAAAATCATTTTTTTTGTCATTTTATGAGAATAAACGAAAACTATAAAAGTTGCAATTTTACAAGAACAAATGTGTAATATTATCAGGAAAAAGAATGTCACAGAGTTGAAATGTTCAAGAAAAAAACATTTTTTCAAAGTTATAGTATTATGAGAAACAAACAAAACAAAATAAAGTTGTCTTTTTTTTGTTAGGTTAGGATATAAGTCAAGTCTGTGAATACACTCATAATATGACAAAAAGAAAACTGAAAGACAAATGTGCAAAAGAGAGCAAAAAGACAAAGCGGATGACCGAAAAGGTTATTACTGTAGACAAGCAGCCCAGCTTCGTTGTGGAGAATGTGTGACTTTGCCGTCCTTCCCAAGTATGGATCCGCACGTTATTCTGCCATCACGACACTACATTGCCGACACTGCCAAACGCATCATTTCAAACTAAACCCGACAGCTGTCACTTTCTCCGTTTTGCAGTTTTAGCGTAACCTTGCCAACTAACTAAGAGACGGCCACGGAGACATGGACGTATCCTTGGTGGACGTGATATTCTTGTGCAATAAACGTTACATCTTCTCCTACAAATGAAGACGGCGCTTTTCCCAGCGCTCACCTTTCTGTGCGGCCTTGGCGGTACAGTATTTCTCAACTGAATTATGTAGCGATTGGCCACAGCTTTGGTGTGATAAATCTACAGGCCGTGCTGAAGTGCGCACACACTGGAGGGTCCGCAAGCCACCCGTCAACACCGGCGTACAGCGGGACTGCATGTGTGTGCGTGTTCCGCTTTCTCCGACCATCAGACCTTCCATTGCTGATGGGCTTTTCTGCATTTTTCTTGATTGGGGCGAGGGGGTGATGATACCACAGTAGCTGGGAATATGATGACTCCTCACGACTGGAGGAGGATGCTGACTGGGACTATCCTCAGGAAATGGACAGCAGCAGTGATGGTTAGGTAGTTATTTCGATGCAGAGCGGAGGACGGGTCTGATTTGATTATGTGACACACAGGGAGGTATGAATGTGAGTGTGATAGGCTCCAGCATACCCCCGCAACTCGAGTGAGGATAAGCGGCATCGAAGATGGATGGATGGAAGCAAAATTGTTTATTTTTTCCCAAGTTAAGCATTTTCAAGCATAAATGAATGGCTTAATTCAAATGTAAGGCATTCAGAAGGAGCATTCAAAGACGTATTATGTAGTTTTGTACACTGGTCACTAGGTGTCACTAATGTTACACTGATGACACAATGGCCACTGCAGGAAGTACTGTACAGAAACAGGAAGTAAAACAAAGGAATAACAAGGAATTATTCTTATGCTAACATGTGTAAGTCTATGTTATGTCTTATTTTCTCTTATTATGTTTACTATAACGGGCTATAGGAGTGTAAAGTTGCCTATAGGGGTGTCATTTATGTCTATATATGTCTAGAGGGATCCAACATTGTTAAAAAAAAACGTATTTAGAAGGTTGTAAAATGTTTGAAAGTAGTACGGTTTCGAAAAAATATATTACTTCATAAATCATGCTGCTTCGTGGTTGAATATGGCCTCTTATTAGTCCAAAAATATGCATATTTAGGACATATTTTTTGCCTTAATTAAGCATTTTTAAGAATAAAAATGGCTAAATAAAGTAGCCAAATATAAGGCATTCAAAAGACGCATCGAAAGACATTGTGATGATATGTAGTATTCTACACTGGTCACTAGGTGTCAGTAATGTAACATTGATGAGACAATAGCCACCGCAGAACAGGAAGTAAAAAAAAGTAAAAAAAAGAAGAAGAAGAAGGAACTCTCACAATTTTACCATGTGTGAGTCTATATGTCTTATTTTCTCTTATTATGTCAACTATGTTGGGTAACACAAATGTTAAGGTTTTATTTCATGTCTAGTCTCTAATAATGTTATGTTTTAACTACAAAAATACATTAATCGCCATGTATTTTTGTCTAAATTAAGCATTTTGAAGAATAAAAATGCCTAAATGAACCAAAATACAAATATAAGTCATTCAGAAGACGCATTCAAAGACATTGTGGTGATATGTAGTATTCTACACTGGTCACAAGGTGTCAGTAATGTTACTGTAATGTTGGGTGAGACACACAAGCACCAGATTTGATTGGCGGAACAACAGGCTTTCATTGCAGGTTTGAATGATCTCAGAACAGGCACAATAATCCCTAACACAGGCTACTGTTGCGGCCGTAACACATGCCAAGCTAAAACTCAACTCTGAAGCCCAGACGTCACTTCCTGTCCAACACTGGAACACATTTACAGCAACACTCAAAGCATAAGCCGCATGTGTGTCTTATTTTCTCTTATTATGTCTACTATATTGGGTAATAGGAGTGTAAACATGACTATAGGGGTGTTATTTCATGTCTAGAGGGCTCTAATAATGTTAAAAACCATATTTAGAAGGTTGTAAACAGGTTTTCTATGCTCTAACTACAAAAATAGTCCATTAAGGAATCCTACTGTGTGGAAATTCACTTATTGCGGTGGGGTTCTGGAGCCAATTCACCGTGATAAACAAGGGATTACTGCACAGGTGAAGGTGTTACAATTAAGGCGGCGTTGGTGGAGTGCCATTCTTGTTTGCTGTTAAATGAACAGAAAAATGTCCCCTTCTTTTAACCCTTCACTTCTTTCAGTGTGTCAGAGGGTTCCTTGGCGTGTGGTGACCCAGCTTCCGTTGTTTGGAATTGAATTAGCGAGGGAGGGGAGGGAGGCGGATATGATGAAGAGTATCAATCATTCTGTCTCATGTGTGAAGTTATTTGGGCGGGGGTCGACAGAATCTGCAATAATGAAAGTTCACCTGCACTCCGTGGAGGGGGTTGTGGAGGAATTGACTTGCCCCCCCCCCCGTGACTCCCCCATATGGGGATCACATAAAGTCCTACACGTCCAAAAGCCCTTTCTCACTTCCCACAAATTTTGGACACTTTAGTTCTTTATCAGCCCGTTAACAGACGCACTGTTTGTGGTCTTCACAATCCAAACCAGAGAGCCTTCAACCCCCTCACACGTCCACTTCCCCTTCTATTCAGCAGCAGAGGGATCAGCCCACCCCTCAGAAGAGATCTGATAACGTTACCGTGGGCCTGCCCTCCCCTCTGTCTCCGTATTAGCGCGCGTCCTCGCGACGGACAATTGTTAAAGTGAGATTGATTGAACCCAGCTGGGGTGGAACTCTGGTGTGTCAGAGTCATCTACGCCGGGGTTGCCTCATAAGCTGTCAATCCGATGGATGGATGGATGGACGGACGCGGCGGCGGGTGGGGCCAAACACGCCGAAGGAGTCACCTCAGAGGCGAGCACGGAGATGCAGAAGCTACGTCCTTGAGCCCGGAGCAACATGGATTTGGGAATAAATAATGTATTGTAAGGAGACATGCAGATTTATGTGTATGGAGAGTGCAGGAGTGAGTGATGTCTTATTGAGAGACATAACCAAGGTGCTGCTGTCCTTTAAAGGCACATGACAGTTTAAATGGAAATACTGTACATAACAAATGTCTTTTTAACACACAAAAATGTCTTTCGAACCCCCAGAACATTTTTGTTAAAAAGGTAGGGCTCAGTTTGGACATCTTGTCCTTCTTGTCTCTCAGTTTGATGCAGTGGAGCTCTATTCTCCAATAACAACAACAAGAACTCCTCATTTCTACACCACATTCTACGCTTTCAAAGACAGATTTGACATATAATAAATTGTGCTGGTTCATGGTTGAATACTACGATGGAGTATTAGGGCCACATTGGAAAAAAAAATCAGACATTTTGAGAATATAGTCAAACATTTACGAGAAAAAAAGTCGTAATATTACCTTTTGCCTAAGGCCAAAGGTCACATAAATCCCCCTTTTTCATAGCTGTCTCGGGCAACGCCTGTTACAACAGAGAATTCAAATAATCTAGGCTTTCCAGAATAAAGTCATAAATGTAGGAGAAAAAAAAGTCCTAAATTTAAAAGAGTAAAGCCATAAATTTATGAGGAAAAAAGTTGTAAATTTAGGAGGAAAAACTTGTAATATTACCTTTGCCCAAGGCCGAAGGTCAGATAAGTCCCCCCCTTTTCATAGCTGTCTCATGCAATGAGTGTAAAGGTGACTATAGGGGTGTTATTTCATGTCTAGAGGGCTCTAATAATGTTAAAAACTTGATTTAGAAGGTCGTAAATGCTACGATTCGTGGTGGAGATGTCCAATGCTTGACCCCCGGTATGCAGAGACAGACGCTACATGCAATTAAAAGTTGTTTTACTGTGCATGAGCAGGTCCAGGCACTCACAGCTGTGCAGGATACAGGCAACCAAAAATCGACAGAGGAAAAGGCTCGGTGAAAACACAAATGGTAGTCCTGGGCAGTCGCAACAGGTTAGAACATTCAGGTGACAGCCTAGGAGAAGAAAAACGAGGTTTATAAGCCCAGCGCCGTCCCTGTGACAACACTGGACTTATAAATCCAACTAATTGTAATTGCCCACAGCTGCACACAATCCCACCGGGGTAAGGCAGCTGCATCTTACCCCCAGCAGGAAGTGCAGCATACCAAAATAGGAGCACAAGACAGGACGTGATCGTTCCTGTCTTGCGGCGCATGACAGTAAACAGATTTTCTATCCTCTCACGACAAAAATATTGCAGGAATTCACTTATCACGGTCGGGTCTGGAATCAATTAACCGCGATAAACAAGGGATTACTGTATATGACAAACTAAAAACTAAACTAAACAAATATGAAACTAAAACTTAAACCATTATTTGAAGAACTTTCTGTTACCCTGCCCAACAAATCAACTGATGGACCTGAAATCGGCTGTTTTAAGACAATAAAAAGGGCCCTAGGAATGAGCCCAGTGAGACACCATTGTTGCAGAAAATGAACAACTACAGCATACTGTGGGTTATGCGTTTATTTGTATTATAGGCTACCATAATCTTATAGTTTATGTAGAGGGTGTCCCAGAAAAATGTATAGACTTGCTGCAACAGTCTGTCATGCCAAGTAGTATTTGAGAAGACTTTGAAGCTGAGGAGTTTTATTTTTAGCAAGATGGGGCATCCACAGGATACCATCGCAATGTCAAATCCTTCCTTGATGAGATGTTGACAAACCGGTGCATTGGAGGGAGGGGTTTCATCGAACACCCTCCTCGTTCACCAGACCTAACACCACTAGACTTTTTGTTACGGGGACACCCAAAAGACAAAGTCTACGCTATGAGATCTGCAACAGTCGCTAAATAGCGAACGTGAACGCACGCAAATATCAACGGAATTGTTTGGTGATGCGTGAGATTCCATCGCTTCGCGTTGTCGGCAGTGCCTGGACCAGAAGGGACGTCAGTTTGAGAAAATATGCTGTGACAAAACAATAAAATGATGTTTGTATATTCCATTACGTTTTGAAAACTGAACAAGTTATAATAAACAAGTAGTTTACAATTATTTAAAGTGTGTATACGTTTTTCTGGGATGTGACGGTGTAATGGTGTAATTCGCTTTTTCTCCAGTAGATGCCGCTGTTTACTATCCAGCTCGAAATTCTTCTTTGGTGATTAGTTTTACGTTGCAGCGCCATCTAGCAAGCCTCCAGTTGTAAGCAGCAGGCAATTTAGTGCAAACGCCATTTTTTTTTTTTTTAGAGCAGCACTGAACGTATTTACATACAAACGTATCGCTATCTGTAACTTCTTGGGTAATCCTTGGCAAGACATAACCTGTAAGTATCTAAATATGTTGTGAACTTACTTTTTCTCACGTGACTTCATGTTTAAGGTCATCTCTGTACACAACGTTTTTCTCTGCTAATGAGAACAAGCTAGTTCGGACCTAATGCTAAGTGTGTCATGCACTAGTATTGTAATACAGTAAAATTGTATTTATAAATGTAATATTAGAACATAGAAAACGTATTTATGACCTTCTACATATGTTTTTTGACATTGTTAGAGCTCTCGAGACATGAAAAAACACCCATGTAGTCACCTTTACGCTCAAGATTCCTGTAATGTAACATTATTGACACCCAGTGACCAGTGTAGAATACCACAAATCACAACACGTCTGAATGCCTTATAAAGTTGTATGAAAAAGTTTGGGCACCTCTTTTCATTAATAAATCAATGGATATTTGTATCTATTATTTCGTTTTGATGTATCACATAACTGATGGACACAGGAGTGTTCCAGAAGGGAAATGAGGATAAATAGAAATTTGTACACCCCTATCACTGCTTAATTGGAACGCAAAATGTGTTTTGTGAGCTCATTAAGCCTTGTGTTTTATAGATAGCTGCATCCAACCATCTAATCAAAGGTGTTTAAGGTGGTCAGTTGAAAGCTGGTTTTCTCTTTGAATCTCCTGTGAAGACGGGCAACATGTAGTCCTCAAAACAGCTGACGGTCACCTGACCTGAAAATGAAGATTGTTCAACATCATGGTTTACGCCAAGGCTACAAAAAGCTATCTCTGAGATTTCAGGTATCAGTTTCCACTGCGATGAACATAATGAGGAAATGGAAGACCACAAACACAGTTATTGTTAAGGCCAGAAGTGGTAGGCCAGGGATAATATCAGCGAGGCAAAGGTAAAGATAACCCAAAGGTAACCCAAAGACCACTTCCAAAGAACTACTGTATAACATCAACTTGTGGTTCGTCACCTGAGGTATGCAAAAGAACATTCGGACAAGCAAGCTTCATTTTGGAATAAAGTGCTGTGGTAATGCATATTGCACATATTCAGTTCATACAGTAAAGCTCATTTCACTCTTGAAATATCGCTCTGTCCATCAGTTATTTGATACATAAAAATGAAATTGGAGTTTGCATGTTCTCCCCGTGCGTGTGTGGGTTTTCTCCGGGTACTCCAGTTTCCTCCCACATTCCAAAAACATGCATGTTAGGTTAATTGATGACTCTAAATTGTCCATAGGTATGAATGGGAGTGTGAATGGTTGTTTGTCTATATGTGCCCTGCGATTGGCTGGCGACCAGTCCAGGGTGTACCCCGCCTCTCGCCCGAAGTCAGCTGGGATAGGCTCCAGCATACCCCCGCAACCTCGCGATAAGCGGCATAGAAAGTGGATGGATGGATGGAAAGTGGCAGGGGTGCCCAAACTTTTACATACTACTGTATTTGTATTTTAGTTAATTTAGACATTTTTATGCTTGAAAATGCTTAATTTAGGCCAAAAAATATGTACAATTTGCGTAAATATGTATATCCTTTCAACCACGAAACAGTGATGATGTATTAATATTTTATTATATTAATATTATATTAATTGATTATATTCATATATTTTGAAAACCCATGACAAGGTGAAGCTGCGAAATTCAAGCGCAAAGTGACGAGGGACGACTGCAACAGATCAACAGATCAAATATAATAATTTCTTTTCTATGAACGTGAAGTGAATTATGAGAGCCGGGCCCTGATAAATTGGGTGTCTTGAATGTCTGGGTGTTATCTTGGTGTTGCTATGCACATCCGACCGCTGTGTAGGTGGCAAAGGCAGGTGGCAAGAGGAGAGGGAGCAAGCTCGACGCAGAGAAAGGTGTGCGGAAAAGTGACAGTCACCGTGACATACAGAGGGAGGAGGACACGAAAAAAATGGGAAGAGGGTGGAAGCCAATGGGTACCGGCTCTGTCAGCCATGCAATGTGTTATAGTGGCTTTTTTTATCCCCACAGCAGATTATAGTGAAAGCAATATTGTGTGTGTGTGTGGCAGAGGGGATCTCAGCTGGGTTTAACGCTAATTAGGTGAACTTTGCACCTTGCTGAAGTGAGGGAAAACTGTGGAAGGCAGAATGATGTGCACAGGTGGAAGAACGCATGAGGGAATGTAACAACGTTAAGATCTTTCTTCAAGAATTCCACCTTTTCAATAAAGAATGGCTGTCCTGTGCCTCAACAACACACTTTCATTTGGTATGAAAATATGCACAGCCCTCGTCAGATGCACCACAGTGTCAATATGGTACTGTGTAGCTGTCAAGTAGATGAGAATTCATGAGCAAGAAGATGCCTAGCCCCGATTTATCGCAGAATAGCATATTAAGAAGAATGGACGATGCTGGAGATTGAGCAACTTCAATTATATTCAAATCTGATTAGTGTTTTCCAATAATTCAGAACAAAGATGTCATTTTGTTAGGGGTAAATTGGAACGGAAAAAGCCCATTTTATGTGGAAAATGACCTTTTTTTTTTCAGGATTGTGCTCAACATGGTGCAGAAACTGCAGTGGCTCTAGGATGGAGCCCTGAGGGACGCCAGTGCTGTACAGTAATCCCTCATTTATTGCAGTTAATTGCTTAAGTTAATTTTAAAAAAATATATTTTCTTAGAGCATCGAAAACCTGCTTATGACCTTCTAAATGTGTTTTTTAACATTGTTAGCGCCGACTAGACATGAAATAACACCCCATAGTACCCAATATAATAGACATAAAAAGAGAAAAGAAGACACAAATAAGACATGTATAAAACTTGTGCTTGTGTGTGTTGCTTTAAATGTCTTCTGGAAGCGACGTTGAGGGTTCAGAGTTGAGTTTTAGCTTGTAGCCTGTTGTGAGACCGTTCAAACCTGCAACAAAAGCCTGTTCCGGCTATCAAATCTGCTGCTTGTGTGCCATTACAGCAACATTACTGACACCTACTGACCATTGCAGAATACTACTTATCATTACAACATATTTGAATACTTCTTCTGAATGCTTTATATTTGTATTTTACTTAATTTAACCATTTTTATACTTGAAAATGCTTAATTTAGGCAACAAATATGTAAAATGTGCTTGTTTTTTTACTGTTAATAGGTCATATTTAACCACAAAACGGCATGATTTTTTAACTCTTTTTTTTTTTTTTTTTTTTAATTGTGATAGAGTGAAGCTGCGAAGTGGCCGCTGTACTCGGGACATAATGCACATTTTGATCACTTTAGCTCGTTGAGGAGCACAAGTGCAGTTTTCAGCACACCCCCCACTCGCTTTGAAATGTTCCAAAGCTTGTTGAAATCCAATTTCTCAAAAATTGCTGGCATACAAATGTCCAAAATGTCTCACTAAGATGACGAATTAAGATTCAAGGGGGCAACTAAGGGGTCCGCGCCCAAAACCCTGGCTGATTACTTCGTTGACGGCGAGGCGTGTCCTGGTGGCGTATGCGCGGCAAAGTCGGTAAAGTCGAGGAGTATTTCAAATAGAAGTTGTCTCTTATATATTATGCAGTTTCTTTTTCATATTTCTTCAGTGAACTCGCTGCTTGAGTGTGTGTCAGACTAGGTGTCAAGATATTGGAGGTGGCAAGGATAGGAGAGTGGTAGAAGCACATGAAAAGATGTAAGGATGAAAAATGAATGGTTGTCAAGGAAAAGACGGTGAGCCAAAAGTGGAAAAAAGGAGTTTATAAAGAGCATATAGTAAAGCGCCTCTGCAAACACCAGAAGCCCATGCTCAAATATAGGTAATTAAGTGCACTGTAAAGTACCCGCACAGTTTCTTTGTGTGTGACTAGGCTCTAGGCATATATCTGTGTGTGTGTGTGTGTGTGTGTTTGACAGACACTGGAGGAGGGTTAGAGGAGCGCTGACATACAAAGGAGGGGGAGAGAGTGAGCGGCGTGATTCCAGGGCACGCCTAATGTGAGCGGAGGGGTCGATGAAGGGGGCTCGGCTCACAGATGGGCTCAGCAGGAGGGCCGAGAGAGCCGACTCCTCAAAGGTAGGAGGCCCACTTACTGACTGCAATGCTCAAAGGGCACAGGGGCTGGAGTGAGCAGGTGATATGGAGAACTAGCCTGTACAGAATTATGGAACGCAGTAAAGCCAATCCTCAAGTCATTGATATGACCATAAATGTGTGTATTTTTAACGCACGGCTCATTCCTACCCCTCTAAACCCTCCTGCTAGCTTGACGATGATGTTCTCCTCCCATTTCAGGTCAACTTTTGCGATAATTAATTTTCTGCTGAAAACAGTCTATTCTCGGAGAAAAAATATTTTGTTTTTTGACCAAAAGTCCACAAATATACAATTTATATATACAACCCGTATACAACTTTTTGCAATTCATTTACATTTTTCTGTAATAAAAAAAAAAAAAAATCATGAATTTTACTGTGTACAGTTTTGGGCACTTTATTTCTAAATTTGTTTTCTGTGGGGGGGAAAAAACCCAGCCTATTTTCAGAAAATAAAACAACTAAAATTACAACTAAAATGTCAACTGAAATCCTTAAATTTGCACTGTATTCAAGTTTGTGCAATTTAGTTACACATTTGTTTCTTCTGAAAAAAACAACCGATATTTGTAGGGACTTTTTACATTTTTTTCCACCAATAATCCATAAATTTGTGCTGTATACAATTTTTGTCATCTATTTATACATTCTTTTTCAGCAGAAAAACAGCCAAATTTTTGAAAAAAAAAAATTGGAGAAAAAATATGTGTAATCTTTTTGACCAAAAATCCACAATTTTGTGCAATTTATTGATACATTAATTTTCTGCAGAAAAAAACTAAAAATGTAAAATGATTTTTTTCCCCTGAAAGTCCACAAATTTGCACTGTATACACGTTTGAGCAATTTATTTATAACTTAGTTTTCTGCGGAAAAAACTGCCTATATTCGGAGACAAAAAAAGGACCAAAAATCCACAGGTTTATGCAGGACGTTCCTGGTGGCTCATCCAACCATTAACCCCACTCATTATTGTCACACCCACAGAAGTACACCATGAGGATATCGCTACAGTATAAGAGTAATACTACATGAGTGTCTAGTGCGCTTTAACCAGCTAAGCACACATGAACCCTGAGAAAAAATGGGGGGTTTGTACAGTACATTTGGGGTCAAGATCAGGTTGCATGATGTAGTGGAAAAATGTCTGCTCTGACATGGTTAGTTAGCCCTTCTCTAAGAGCAAAACATCCAGGGTGGATTTGCTGTAATACAAATGACATCTGTCCGTTTCCTTTCTTCAGAGATCCAAAGAACATCCTTGGGGCCAGAGCTGCATCTTTCCTACTAGTAATTGTAGAGGACAGCAGAGCTAGCCTTGGCACGATGTCTCATACTTGCGAGTAAATAAACAGCAAAGAGGTCTTACATGGTTGAAAGTAAAGGAGCGGGAACGGAGCTTTGGTGGGTCAAGGTTTGACACGACAGAAACTCTATCTGACGTAACCATACACTTTATGTTGTTCAATCCTAATCTGATTTAGTTGTAGTTCTTCTCAATCCAATATTATTACAGAGGAATGATAATTGTGTGATGACCAAGTGGATAAATGGACTAAGTTACACTACTAGATGTACCTTATTGACCATATTGGTTTTTCTCCTAGAAAACAGTCTGAGAAGTCTTATATTTAAGGTCTCGATTTCATTGTGGTGCAAAACGACAACGGTGCAAAAGTGAGTCAGAGCCTTTCTTCCGGTCACTCGCATGCACCAAGGGTGATCAATGAAGCAGAGTCAAACAACTGAATCTGTGGTGCTTTTTGGTTTGACATAAATTGTGTCAAATGATGCATCAAGAGTCATGGAAAAGTCAACCAATGACCGCTTAGGAAGGACCTAAACAGAAACTGGACTCCCTCCTATACAGTCGTCCCTCGTTTATCGTGGTTAATTGTGTTCTGCCAAGTAGGATTTCGTATTTATAAATGGAATATTTTTCATAGTTAGAGCATAGAAATAAATAAATACGATTTATAATTACGATTTTTAACATTATTGCAGGCCTCTACACATGACATAACATGTCAACCCTATAGTCACCTTTACATTCCTATTACCTAATATAGAACAAATAATAACAGAAAATAAGACATATAAGGCATAAATAAGACTCGTGCTTGTGTGTGAGGAAGTGATGTCGGGGATTGAGAGTTGAGTTTTAGCTTGGCGTGGGTTACGGGCGTAACAGTAGCGTGTGTGAGGGATTATTATGCCTGTTGTGACATCATTCAAACCTGCAAAAAAAGTCTGTTCCAGCGATTTAAGTCTGGTGCTTGTGTGTCTCACCAAACATTACAGTAACATTTACTGAAACCTAGTGACCAGTGTAGAGAACTACATATCATCACAACGTCTTTGAATGCGTCTTCTTTTGCCATTTATATATTTGAAAATGCTTAATTTAGGCCAAAAAAATACATAAAATGTGCTGAAAGTTATATAGTTATATAGTTTTTGACTAATAGGCCGTATTCTCTCTCTCTCTCTCTATACATATCTATCTATCTATCTACCTATCTATCTATCTATCTATCTTATAATTGAAATAACACCCCTATTATCACCTTTACTCTCCTATTACCCAATATAGTAGACATAAATAAGATTTGTGATTGTGTACTATATGTTGCTATGTTCCGGTGCTGGGGGAGCTCAGTGGGGGACAGACAGGAAGTGACATCGTGGCGTGGAAATAGTAGCCCCTTTTAGGGATTATTGCACTGGTTGTGAGACCATTCAAACCTGCAGTAATGTTGTTGCGGCGATCAGGTCTGATGCTTGTGTGTCTCATTATAGTAACACGACTGACACCTAGTGACCAGTGTAGAATACTACATATGGTGTCTTTGAATGTGTCTTCTGAATGCCTTAGACCTGTATTTGCATTTTACTTAATGTCGCTATTTTTTTTCCTAGAAAACGCTTAATTTGGGCAAAAAAAAGTAAAATGTGCTTAAATATGCTTATTTTTTGACTAATAATAGGCCGTATTCAACGATGAAACAGCATGATTCATTAATGAATAATAGTTTGTGATGACAACCAGACAATACCTTTTCACCATGATGGCAACAATGAAGCAGAAGCAAACAGCAAAGCTGCAGGAGACGCAGGGCAAAGAAGCTAATTGAAAGCCAAACACTCCACAGCCCCCCGGGATGGTCCCTTTTGTGCACGGAACGTGTCGAGTGCTGGGTATTTATGGGCGGGAGGAAGCCGGATTCGGCAAAACGGCACGGCGTGTCTCTCCAAGAGAGCTGGAGGAACAGCTTGGCGGTTCCCAGAGGAACGGACCTGACGATGGTCTGCAGCTGTGGTGAGATTTGTTGCCGTTAAATATTCACATATTTAATCAGTTAAAACAGTGGGACCACATAGCAGACTTCTGCACACATGCTCGCTATCCTCATGAATGGGTTCATTTTCAACACCGTGCACGGTTGGTAGACCATCCAGATGCTGAAATAGTCGGAACTTGGGCGGGAACTAACCATTATTTTCTTAGACGATTAATCTGAAACTTGCTGTTTCGATTAATCAGTTAGGCCCTGGGTTGGGGGGGCCAAAGTGCGGCCCGGGGGCCATTGGTAACATCATGAGGAGTATAACAGGAGAATAAAGTCATAATATTCCTAGAAAAACCTAATTTTATGAGAATAAAGTCATAAAATAAAGTCATTAAAATTTTACAAAGGAAAAAAGTAAATATTGAAATATTTGGAAAAATTAATAACAGAAATGGAAGAACAAGCAAAAAAAAAGCGTAATTAGAAAGAGTTCATACAATCTTCCCTCGCTACTTTGCAAATTTCGAATTTCACCCTATCATTGTTTTTCAAAATATGTTAATAAATTATCGCTGTTTCCTGGTTGACTTCGGCCTAATAGTATTATGGCCTGTAAAATGGCATATTTAAGCAAATTGTATGTATTTGTGGCTTAAAGTAAGCATTTTCAAGCATAAAAATGGCTAAATGAAGGTAAAAACAAACATAAGGCATTCAGAAGGAGCATTCAAAGACGTATTATGTAGTATTGTACACTGGTCACTAGGTGCCAGTAGTGTTACATTGATAGACAATAGCCACTCCAGAAAGCACGTTGTCCAGAAAAAAAAACAAGTAACGCTCCCAATGCTAACGTGTGCGTCTATGTTATGTCTTATTTATATCTTAGAAGATGCACAAATTTGCATCACTTTTTTCCAAAGTCAAAGCTGATATATTTTGTTTTGCCTCAAAAACAACAAAAGCAGGTCTGCTGTCATGGATGACTAAGGAAATAAAAAAATATTCACATTTGAGAGGCTGAAATCTGAGAATATTTACATTTTAAATAAAAAAACGATCAACCGAATATCAAAATAGTTGTTGATTAATTGGATAATCATCAATTAATTGTTGCAGCTCTATTAGAAACAATGAAAATTCAACCTGTTACTTGTGTACCATCAAAAGAACTGTTTTTGGAAACGTGTTGGCGACTGCATGTCTGCCACCTTGAACAACAATCAAACGGATTAAAACCCACAAAACATGCATGCAAACAACGTCTCTGGGAGAGTCAGAGGCAGCATCAATTAGCTGTGTGCTACGCTTTCACATGTCACCGGGATATCTGAGCACCTTTTATCACCGCGCATCGTCGTGTGAGTGGTATCATCCTTAATCAGGCGTTGCCGCTGTTGTTATATTTAAATATATGTCCCGGCACCACGCACGGCTCCCCAGACAGCCATGTTGTTTACTGCCGATTAACAAAGGGAAGGCAAGTCAAGACTGTGACACTGAGTAACGTGAAGGAGGTGCCACAATAATACCGCAGCGGGGAAAAGAATTACAAAGCAAAAAGTAGACGAAAAGAGGACAACGAACGTACGGAGGAGGCAAACAACAGACGCGCATGTGAGGGAAAGACGGAAGGAGACAATAGACTGTCTTCATCGCTGAATGCTTTCTCTAAACGCGTGCATGCTAAAAGACAAACTGCCACGTGCTTTTCAGACACCCAGCATTCAGAATAGAACATTTGGATGAAAAGAGACACACGTGGAGTCACATTTTGAGGTATGATGGAGTTGTTAACACACCCTTACTTTTGCATTCTTCTTCATGTTCCTGACGGTGGTTAAAACCAGTCAAAAATTCACAGACACAAAAGCATCCAATCAGATCGTCCTTCTTTGTCAATTTTAGGGAGGAATTGCAGTTTCTCGCTCTATAACACCGTCTGTCTTTGTTATCTAAAGCAGCGGTACTCAGTTATCTTCTGTCATGCCCCCGCCAGGGCACAGGAATGTATTCACACCCCCAGATTTGAAATACTATTGAGAAACTGATAATATTTACTTATTTATCTGTACTGTACAGATTGAACTCGAAATTGTGAAGCATACAAGCATATTCAAGAGTCAAATTGCATGTAGAGTACAATAAATTTGTACATGTTGGCAGGTCTGCACGAACATTGAGAGTACTCCCAGCCTCACACCGCCCCCCGACAGTTCACAGGGGGTTCTGCCCCACTGTTTGAGAAGTGCTGGTCTAAAGGGACTGTATGTAACTGGCTCAAAATATAAAAAAAATATATAACAACACCTCCACCGACTAGCATATGTTACCAATAGTGGTGATTGTACAAAAAAAAAATGTTGACAGTCGTCCCTCGCCACTTTGCCCTTTGAATTTTGCAGCTTCACTCTGTCACGGTTTTTCAAAAATACATTCATTAATAAATTATCGCTTTTCATGGTGGACTAGGACCTATTATCAGTCAAAACATATGCATATTTAAGCAAATTTTACATATTTCTTGCCTTAATTAAACACGCTCCTGTGTGAATGTTCACTGCATGGGTTCTCTTCTTGTTAATAAATCGATTTGAAGTGCATCGTGAGTCTCTCCATAACCACAAACAAATCAGCGAATAGTAGTTTCTACACTGGCCACTAGGTCTCAGTAATGTTACACTGATGAGACAATAGCCACTGCAGGAAGTATGGTATACTGTCCAGAAAAAAACAAGTAAGGCTCCCAATGCTAATAAGTCTGCCATAGAAATGATGGCTGTTTTCCAAAGTCAAAGCTGATGTGTTTGAATATCTTGTTTTGCCCCAAACGCAGAGAAAACAGGATGGATGACACAGGAAATTAAAAAGATTTTCGCATCTGAGAGGCTGAAATCAAAGAATATTTACATTTTATATATAAAAAAAAGATTAACAGAATTCCAAAATAGTTGGTATTAATTGGATTAATTGAATAGTCGATTAATTATCGATTAATTGTTGCAGCTCTATGAGAAACAATGAAAATTCAACCTGATGTGTAAATGAAAAAAACCCCTCTGAAAATTACACCAATTTATAACAAAATCTTTACAAATATTTTCAATAAATTCTCATTTTTATTTATTATATTTTATTTTTTATACTTTTAATATTGTAATAATAAATTTTATAATAAAAAGCATGACAATAATAATAATACAAGATTTGATTTACGTTCCATTCAACTGAATCTGAAAGTGCTGCAATAAAAACAAGATGAACTGATGTTTTTTAATGAATACGCTTTCCTTTTTATACATGTTCTTTGCTCAGAATGCATTGTGTTGATTAACCTACTGATCCTTTCCACCTGGGCGCAGGTCTAAGTGCCTTTCTACTTGACTCGTGCTGACGATGTTATGTATGATATGCAACAAAACCCCCCAAACATTTCCAATGTTGAAACCCAAAAAATCAAACAAAATCCTGGGTTGTCTTGCAGAGACGTTTCATCATGTAAAAAGTAGTCTTTCACATGAAGGGTTAACCTGCACTTCATCCCAACTTGTTTACATTGGCCACCTACCTGCGTGCCTCAGGAGTCCTAATGAATCCACAACGCACGCACACACACAAACAAGCAACAAAGCACGTGCGTGACACTGCAAACATTTTAGGCAAAACTGATGAGAAGCGACAACTGGCAGAAGCGAGATGACACATCCACCCGGCATTACTGTGGGCAACGTCACATCCCCGTGTTCTAATATCCTAAAAATAATCTTTAAACAGAATGGGGAGTCTGCCAAAGGATCAAGCAGGCACAAGTGCTGCACCAGCTGGTGCCGCGGAGAATACTTTGGATGCGTGCGCCGCTCGCGCGCGACTGATGTACAGAGCTTCACAGGTCAGACACAAACATGTCGAAATATTTGCTGTTAAGAATCTTTCCCGCCCCATTATCTGTCTTCACAATGTCTACATTGGACACACTACTAATGAATTCATTGCAAAGCTACGGTTTATGAATAATTATGTTCCATCATCCTTGTCGTGCTGTTTACAGTAATCCCTCGCCACATCATGCTTCAAATTTTGCGGCTTCACTCTATCACCGGTTTTCAAAATATATTCATTAAAAATGGCCGCTGTTTCGTGGTTGACTAAGTCAAAAATATGCATATTTAAGCAAATTACCTATTGTCATCTAAATTCAGCATTTTCGAGTATAAATGAACAAAAATACAAATAAATGTAAGGCATTCAGAAGACACATTCAAAGACGTTGTGATGATATGTAGTACTCTACACGGGTCACTAGGTGTCAGTAATGTTACAGTGGTGAGAAAATAGTCACTCTACTGTAGGAAGTACTGTACAGATACCAGAGGTAAAAAAGGGAATGCTACCTTGTGAGTCTATATTATGCCTTATTTATGTCTTATATATCTTATTTTCTCTTATGTCTACTATATTGGGTAATACGAGTACAAAGGTGACTATAGGTGTGTTATTTCATCTCTGGAGGGCTCTAATGTTAAACATTGTATTTAGAAGGTTCTAAACTGGTTTTCTGTGCTCTAACTATGAAGATATTCAATTTAGAAATAAGATTTATGAAGTAAGAAATAAGGGGTCCAAAGTGTGGCCTGCGGTTGCTATTTTATCGGCCCACGGCACATTCTAAAAATATAATTTAACAACAAAAAATAAAATCAGCATTAATTTTACAAGAATAAAATCAAAATAATAAGAGGAAAAAGTTGTCAAATAACAAGAAAAAGTTGTAATAATGTAAATAATAATAAAATATGAGGAAAAACAATGTCATTTTAGTAGTTAAGAATAAAGTAAAAAAAAAAAAAAGTATTTTGATAAGAAAAAAAAGTCTCAATTTTATGACAATAAACTTGGAATTTTATGAGGAAAAATAATAATAGAAAATAATAAATAAAGAAAAAAAATACTTTTTAAAGTCGTAATATTATGACAAAAAAAGTTGTAATATTCGGAAAATTAAGTTGGGGGAAAAACTTATAATATTATGGGAATAGTTATAATATTACAAGAAGAAAATGTATGAAGATTATTTAAGAAGAAAGTTTAAATATTGGAAAAATAAACTTAAAAACCATCATAAATGGGAGTAAAAAGGAACAAACTTGATAGAAATAATAGGCTTTTTCACGTGTGTCACATAGCTAAGGTATAATTTTTTCAAGAATTATGTATAACGTCTTAACATATCTTAGAAAATATCAAAGTGGCCCTTGCATCCTTTCTTTTTCCACTTTGTGGCCCTCAGTGGTAAAGGTTGGGACACCAGTCAGGAACGAACATACAGTAAAGGTAGTACATCTTGTCGAGCTTAATGGGGGAAAAAAACATCAGCTTTGTAGAGAAGACAACACCTGACATATTTATAAGAGTTTAGCATCAGCCACCGTAAGCTCCATGCTTCATTTGCACCAGTTGCACATTCCCGCTGAGACGCAGTCAGCCCTGAAAGGATTAAGATGATATTTATAGGCGCTTTGCACCGTGCTAATACACCTTCATTTCAAACCTGCAGCAGTATATTCCTCACTCAAGAGGAGGACGTCATTCTTCTTTTTATCAGTTTCCGTAACTACCACCTTTCAGCGCGGCACTTTCTGCTACATTAGGTTATTCACGGGGGGGTGGGGGGGGACTGTGAGTGGTGCACAATGAACAATGAAAAGGCTCTTTGCACATCTTGTAGGAGTAGCTGGAGTTTAGGCGGGTTTTATGAGGTTTTTTCCGTAAAGCGACAGCTGGATTTAAATAATGAGCTGCAGGTTTGAATGTGCTATTGTGAGGAAAAAGTGTATAAAATCAGCAGCTACAAGATGAAGCTGCACAAACAAGAGCTGGATCAGACATTTACAACGATATCTCGCCATGCATGGCAGTAGATGACCACAGTGTATCCTGCCGGACATCTTTTTCATCATCAAAATTTGAGAAGATACTACGTTTGGCCTATGTTATCTGATTACACTATGTGTATTTTAAATAGAGAGCCGCATGGTGACCGAGTGGTTAGCATGTTGGCCACACAGTCAGGAGATCGGGCTGAGACAGACATGCCATGACTGAGATCTAATGTAAAAAAAAAAAAAAGGTTCACCTCTCATTCTGTGCGGAAGTGGTACTGTAAATGTTTGGCTTCTTTGTCTTTCTTCCCCACTCAGATTGAAACACTTTCCAAAGTAAATAAGTAAATTGGTTAGGCTAACAAGTTACCTCGGTAGCTTGGTATGCTAGCGTCATCTGTCTATTATGTCCCTGCAGAGATCCCGTAGCTTGCGCAACGTGATGTAAACAAAGAATAATAGGAGTGTGAAAGTGATTATGGGGGTGTTATTTCATGTCTACAGGGCTCTAACTTGTATTTAGAAAGTCATAAACAGGTTTTCTAGGCTATACTATTAATATTTTTTAATTTGATTAATATTGAATCCTACTTCATTGATTGCGTTTGGATCTGGAACCAATTAACCACGGTTAAAGGGGGACAACTGTTGCCAACATTTCAACTTTTTCTCATTACTTTCAGCCTTTTTGCTCCTTTTCCTCCTATTTTTGTTGTATTTATATTTTTCATGGTTAATATTTAATTGTAGACTGTGCCCCGGGCCAATAAAAAATGAGGCGCACTTTGGAATCCCCTGTTTTTATGTTTTTTTTGTATTGAATCAGATTAGACAGAGCAGGTTTGCCTAATGAAGTCTTGGCAGGGAATGTTCTTATAGTAGCGATACCAGATACCAACTACCACAGGTGGAGATTAACAAATTACATTTACTTGTAATGTAATCAGTTTTTTGTTTTTTTATTGCTTCTGGTTTCAAACATTCACATTTTTTTTACAGTACATAGCAGACCCTCATTAAAACTCATTCAATTTTTATTCTGACTTAACTACACTCATTTTTTGAATTAATTAGGCGCACAAATACATACTGCAATGAATCACAGGTAAGCATGTTTGTAAGAAAACACATAAGTGCTGAGGTGCTGGGGGGGCAAACAGTTTCAAGGCTACAAGCAAGCAGCTTGTATTCACACAGCAAAGGATGAGCCCTGTGATGCAGGTAGGAATGATTTCATTCTTTATTTTCCACCTTTTATTTCTTTCTGTGCAGTTTTCAATACCTCCCACGTCTGCTCCACATTGCTCGTCTCCCCGCTCCTTACAGATCCAGGCACTGCTGCAGCACCTTTTTTTTTTTATTTTTTAATTTTTTTATTGCAAATTTCTCCTCAATGCAGGTTTACACACTTCAAGCCTCCGTGGTTCTAAAATGTGCATCGTGATGGGTTTTTGCACACATTTGGGTGAAGTGTTTAACGCCATTTGATACAATAATACAGCACACAATGCTGTAAGCCTGTCCAGGAATTGAAATTCAACAAAGCAATCTGGAGGAGATAATGATGCCAGATGATGGTACCTGCAAGTTACATTAATTACAACAAGCGCTCTGTGTTGACTCATTAAAGGCGGGTATTGTGATGAAACGTTTGTTGTTTATGCAACACGAATGACACATGAGTGGGGATTGCTGGAGAAAATTGCACAAAAACTCTCCCGTGCTCAGGTTCTGTTTTAAATATGAGGAAAAAATACATCAGTATGTCACTGGGGTTGAAACTTGCTAAACAAGGACATCTATGGGTCATGTAGGATAATACAGTCTTACGAGATACTGGATTTCAAACATAGTTTGTATTTTAAAAAAAAAGAAAAAAAAGAGTAACCTATTACCACTAAAATCAGTTTTTTTTTTCGCCCCCTCCTCTGTTGACAAATTACGTCGCGCACCACATAGACACCTTCGACCTCTCAGTAGGCTCCGGTGTGATCGGGAAACGCGGCGTCGCCCTTTTCAGAAGCACTCAATTTGCTCATCATGCTCGGCATCACGAGTGCTTTGGGTTTTGATTCAGGAAAAGATTGCTTTGACCTTTGAAGCCTCGGTAAAGAAACACAGCGGGCTTCAAGACGGCAAGTTCATTTGTTATTTTAAAAGCAGACAACCGAACCAAAACAGACCAACCTTGAAGATGTTTTACAGTGTTATCAATTATTAGAATCAACATTTCATTTTTTTCTAGACATTGTGCCCTTTTGCTCTCTCAATTTTTCCCCAGTTTTGCTTCTTTTTTTTTGTGTCAAATTTTATTTCTACTACAATAATAGGTCACCCTCCACTATGCTGTCCCCTCCAATGCCAACTTTTTTTTTTTAAACGGGTGTACACACATTTTTCAAATATTTTTTTTAAATATTTTATCATTTATTTTGAATATTTTTGAATTTAGTTTAAATATTTCTTTGTAAAAAGGCTAAAACATTGGATATATTTAAAGACAAAGTTATGTGTTATTGGTTATGAATATTAATATTTCAGATTTTCCTGGTTATATTATGCCTGTTGCTCTATTTTTTTCCCATTTTTGCTGTTTTTTTGTGTCTAATTTTATTGTAATTTATAATTATTATTTATTATAAATGATTCGCGGGCTGCAAATGGCCTCCAGTCTGCACTTTGGTCACCCCTGGACTATGTGGCCATCTTGAGTCTTTTTTAAATGGGGTGTACTAACATTTTTTGAATATGTTTTAATATTTAACTTATTTGTGATGTTTTTAATGTATAGATTTAATATTAATATTGTTTATATATTTAAAGTGTTTTTAAATACATTTTTGTATTTTTTTTTACACATTTTTAATGTTTAATATGTTTTAATTTACTCTTATTTTTTAGTTGTGTAAAAAGGATAAAAATGTGTCTATTTACAGACAGTGCTTTATGTTATTAGTTATGAATATCAACATTTCAGATTTTCCTTGTTACCTTATACCTTTTGCTCTTTTCTTTAAAAAATTTTACATTTTTTGGGGGTTTATTGTTATTTTTAAAATGCTGCGGACTACTTAAAAACAAGCCATGTGCCGCAAATGGCCCTTGGGCCACACTTTGGACACCCCTGCATTTATGGCGCATCGTTAGGGTGATGAATCTCGTCGACTATTTAGCTTCTATAGCCTCCTTCGTCATGACTGAACGTCGGTAATTAAAGAGAGAAGGGGGAGTGTTATTGCAGCTGGAACTAATCGACACATAACGACCGTTTTTGTTGTTGCAAATGTTGATCCGAAATCGGAGGTGAAAGTGTTCGTGGATGTGGGCTGTTCACCCTCTGAATGAGTCGCATACACACAGGAAACAATGTTTGCGTTTCCGAAAAAGTAATCGAGTTTATAACAGAATTACTTTGTCATAAATGTAGTTCATAATCATGGGAACCTAATTATTTGTAAGTCATTATTTATTTTTTGAAAAAACTTCAGATATCTGGCGTGTACAGTTGAGACTTTACCAAATCAGTGCGCAAGGGAACGACCTGCTTGTGTTTCGTGTTGACGTTTGTAGTTCCGACGTCCGTGAATGCTCGAGCGTGATTGGTGGAGAATAAGTGTATGCTGGTGTGTGGAGAGGATGCAGAGATTGTAACAGAGCACTGCTGTTGACGTGTTAAGGTCAGAATGACGTGGAGAAATGCCAACATTTGAAATAATAATTCATCCGATTACCCGTTCCCGGAAAAGGATCACGGCATACGTAACTACCGACTGTATATGTGCGATATTAGTCAATAATTTCACACTTAAACGAACAATGATGTCATCAGAGGACCTGACACTTTGTTGGAATAAATTGTTTTATCTGAACAAATCTCGTCATAAATTCCTAATGATTGTGTGGAAATCAAACAGAATTATTTCACTTGCTCTTGTTGGCGCTCCCCATCATCATTATTATTGTATGACCACTTTTTACACATCCAGACTACATTATTTACCAACTGGAAACAATTGGGGAGCCCAGCATTACAGGAGAGCGAGTCATCCATTAAATGTTGAATTATGAATCTGCTGTGTTGCGCTACTGTAAGCACCACTAAGTGGTGAACTTGTATTGATGGGACAGCTTTGTTTTAAGCAAGGACAGATTCGTGACAAATGGGACTAATGGGACCGAAGGACTTCAAGAAGAGCCTTTGGGTGCGGCCGGCTCAAAGGAGAAGGGACAGACTGACGTAGGGACAGCTGGCTGGAGACAATGTCAGTCGGATTAGCTTATACGAGCAGTGAGGCACTCCGCTTCGGCCCCGAATCACCCGGATCAGCATCCAGTGACAAGCTCGTTGTCCGCGTAGCACTTTAAACATGACATACACCAACGATGTTTTGGTTCCCTGTAGTTTTTACCGCCCAAAAAAACAGTCTTACGCTATATTAAAACAGGACCTGTCAAGCACTAGGACCAAGTGGAACGGATGCTTAAGCTGAAGCCTATTTCCCGTTGGAGGCGAGGGCTGTGTTGATATTTGTAAAGCAACACAAGTAGAAATGCTAAGAAGTTATATAACTGCATCTCAGCTTTGTGAGACACTGGAGATTAAAAAAAAGGCTAGTATTAGTATGAACTTTGGTCTTTTCACTTTGTTTTTTTTTGTTTTTTTGTAATATAATCTTCATGAATTTTCTTCACGAATTGTTATGACATTATTCCCATAATATTTTGACTTTATTCCCATAGTATTCTAACTTTTTCTCCAAACTAATTTTTCAGTTTTGTTTGTTTCTCAGAATATTATGACTTTGAAAATTTTATTTATTCTCGTTTTTCTTCATAATCTTAGGTGTTTATTCTTGGAAAATTGCAACTTTTCTTGTTTGAATACAATTTTTTTCTCGTAATATTTTGACTTTATTCTTGTGAAATTACGGCTGATTTCTACTGGGGTTTTTTCTCTCATTTTCCAACTATTTCAACTTTTTTCTTGTAAATTTGCTTGCAATTATGACTTTATTCTCATAATATTTTGACTTTATTCTCGTAATATAACTTTTTTCGCAACTTAATTTAGCAAAAATTACAAATGTGTTTCTCATATTACAACTTCTGAAAAATAACATTTTATATTTCAACTCTGTGCTACTAAAATGACATTATTTTTCCTTCTAATGTTACGTGTTTATTCTCGTAAAATTACAGCCGCAATTAAAAAAAAAAATCCATCTTTATTTTGTTTCTCATAATATTACGACTTTTTTAAGAAAATGTTTTTTTTAAGTTTCAGTGCCATGCTACGAAAATGAGATAATTTTTCCCCATGTTATGAGTTTATTCTCGTAAAATTACAGATGTTTTTTTTCCATTTTTCCATTAATCTTTTTTCTTCTCGTAATGATGACTTTATTCCCATAATATTTTGACTTAATCCTGGTAACATAACTTTTTATGCAACCCAATTTTCCAAATATTACAACTTAAAAAAAAATTTAAAAAAATAATGTCTTTAATATTTCAACTTTATGCTACTAAAATAACATTATTTTTCCTCATAATATTATTCTCGTAAAATTACAACTGGTTAGATTGCAACTATTTTTTCTTCATATTTTGACTTATTCTTTTTATAATTTTTTGTTTTTTTTGTGTGTTTTTTTTTTAAGTTATTGTAATGATTAGAATGTGCCGCGGGCCAATAAAAAAACAGCTGCAGTCCGCAAATGTCCCCTGGGCCGCACTTTGGACACCCCTTATTTACAATAAAATGTGGGTCTATGTGAGCACGCTTGCGTGTGCACGCGTGTGCTTGTGTCTGGTGATTTTAGTTGCCGATACACCGCACGCACACAGACACACACACACACACACACACACACACACTCGCATTGATGCCTGAGTTATTCCCAGGAAGCAACAAGGCTCTAAATATTTATTTGGCTTTTGATGACTATCAGTCAGTGATGTGAAGCAGCAATAATTAGAGTACATCTGAGCGACTGGATCAAATGCAGCCTCCCCTCAAGCTGCGACTAAGGAGATGAGATCTATGAGCCTCACTTGTCACGTCGCGTGAACACAACGCGTAGCCACTTCACTTGCATTAAGAGGATTTCCAACTCCGGTTTAATTGTCTGGTCTTGTTATCTAATAGGAAAGACAACTGGCACTAAACAATAAGCAGCAAGAATGTGGCATATGTGTGACAATTGCCAGAGGTGTACAGGGTTTTATGGTTGAATTGCTGCTCTCTAATCAATATTTTTAAAAAAAGAAACAACCCTTTTGGCTACCCAGGTACTTGATGGAGAAACAGGAGGCAGGTTTCCAGTTCACAATGATCCCTTGTCCATTTTCCGATGCTGGCCACCTGTTCACCGAGCCCATCCTTACGCCCTCTGACGGCCAAGCCTTGCCGCGCTCGCTGCTGGTGTGAAGGATGGATGGATGCAGATTATTATTAGAAGCACCCCTCCCAACACCACCACCACTGCCAGGTAACACACGCACATGAATACATGCAGCCACATTGGTGTTACTCTTAATGATCCCAAGAAAGCTTTTAGGAGAGAGTGTACCATTTTTTAAATATTAATCCGTCTCTATATTTATTTTATTGTATTTTTATTAATATGTATTTTTTATTAATATCATTATTTTCCTGTCCAAGTAGTATTGTTGATGTAGATGCCCTTAAGTTAATTGAAATTGTTAATTTAATATTATGTTTATTAAAAATGAAATGTTGCATTTCCCCTCACATGATTCATTAATTTAACCATTTTTTTGTGTGTGTTTTTTTTTTTTTTACGACAGAGTTTTAGGGCCACACTGATTTCGAGAATAAAGTCGTAAATTTCCGAGAAGAGAGTTGTAAAATTACATAAAAAAAGTTGTAAATTTATGGGAATAATTTCCGAGAAAAAAAGTCGTACATTTAAGAGAACGGTTGTTAAATTTACGAGAATTTTTTTTTTAATATTACAAGAATAGTATCGTAAATTTGCGACAATAAACTTCTACATTTACGAGAAAAAACGTAATATTACAAGAATAAAGTCGTACATTTATGAGAATAAAGTCGTAATGTAACAAGAATAATGCCGTAAATTTACGAGAGTAAAGTGATAATATTGCGTGTCAGAGGGAAAATACAGCATCGCTCTTCAGGAAGGAAGGAACTTAAAACTTTCCTCTTGTGATCTGGGACGTGCAAAGACCCACTCAAAGAAAGTGTCTGTCAGGCAGTGAAGAAACGGGGTTTTTTTGTTGTTGTTGCAATCTCCCGCTTGTTGAATACTTAAAATACACAAATACAGTCTTTATTTTATTGTGTTTGATTTTGGCGGGTTTTGGAAAAAAAAAAAAAAGACTGTTTTCTAACGTATACAGCGGTACCTCGGTTTTCATTATTACTGTAATTTGTTCAAGACAGTTTTTTCCTGTAAGAAATAATGTAAATCCAATTAATCCATTTCAGACACCTAAAAAAAAACAACAAAATATACAGTTTAGAGAAAAATTATATTTTTATATGGAGAAAAATGCAAAATAACGATTAATGATGAATGAAATGGACAAATAAACATTAAATATAAACTTTTCACCCTTATTGATGACTCTTGTCGGTGAAGACGGTGAGGAGCGAAGAGGGAGGAGGGGAAGGGACGGCATCTTGGTACATTGCATTTCTTCAATTAGTGTTTTTCACCTTCATCATCAAGTTGCTGGCACTCGCAACTATCTTTGGCCCCATGGTGGGTTATTTAGCAGTCGACAGTGAGTCAGCAAGGCGTAGGGTGCTTTGTTTGGGCACGCGATTCCACGAAATGATACGGTACAGGGCAAACGGACGTGCAATATTGTATGAGACGGCGTACGAATATCGAGGCAAAATTTTTGACGGAAACGGCATTATACGGAAACTGAGGTGTTTGAAACCCAAGGTTTGACTGTATAAGAAACAAAAGTAAGTGTTTCATTTTTGCTTAATATTCTGTAATAAGTGATCCATGCATTTTCACATCCATAAAAATGAGGGATGCTGTTCCTCTTATTATATTGGCAGGTCATAATGAGAAGACGTTAAAGGCATATTGAAACATGGCCCTCGATGTGATGTCCTTCATAGACTGGAGAACTGCCTTGACAGATTTTCAATCACACGTCAAATTTGCCAGTGTGTGTGGGTTTTTTTTTTCTTTTTTTAAATCGCCCTGACAACCCGCGGTTGAGGCCATCTGGAATCGCCATTTTGAGGTAATTAGGCATGTGGCTCCTCCAGAGTCATTCCTTCATGGTTCCTCTTAGCCTTCACTATGGGATCCACTCTGTTTGCAAGATTCTTTGACTCGGTGACACAACTTGAGGAGGACGCGTAAATAAATAATGCTCTGATGTGGAGTTACAATGCGGATGTAAACTGACACACAAATCGATCATTTCATGGTAAAATGGTACCATGGTAACTTTCACTTGTATAGCGCTTCAGGCAAACATGACCTCAAATCACTGAAGTACCAAAAGTATGATATTTCAATTTGAAAATTGATTTTAGAGCATGAAGAGCTAGTATCGGAAGTATCTATTTCAGTATCGATTTGCACATCACTAGTTTTTAGTCTGCTCAATCAGGACATGAAGGCCATATATCAGGACTTCCTCCACATTTTCCACAATACAATATTTTCGGACATTTTTTCCCATTGAAAAAGAAAGGACAATTTCAATGCCGCCCTCTAGTGGTGGAAATTCATTTCAGATTTAACTAGGCCTGTCACAATAATCGAGAAATGTATTAATGGAACGCTAAAAAGAAAACTGGTCGATAATTATGACGCCCTCGTTAAATTGACATGTGCTTGCATGTGTGTGTGTCTTTCATCTTCTCGTCTCTCTGTGCCACACAGGCTTGATGACAAGAGGGTTCACTCTGCATCGGTCTGTGCGCATTGGTTCTATAGTGGAATGAACGGAGGGAGTGAGCCCTCATCTCTTTGTGGATGCGGGGCTACTAGTGAGTGGATACAGAGGTGTCACTGCGCAATACGTACCCGGAACGCGATCTGTTCAACCAGGTTCTACGCATGTGCAGATGTGTGTCTACATCCGGTTGGTCATATGTTAGGCATGTGTAATCTACGCCATCCGTCGACCTATTTTACGGCAGCAAGCAACATACGTCCCCCATCGACTCCCAGAGACATTATTAAGATAGATAGAAATTTGAGCAATAACAACATAATTAATCTTTTTTTCTTATATCATATCCATGGTGCAAGTGGACACCTCCCAACATATTCCATATATGAAGTATGGTTATTAACCATTTTTTTCAAGAAGCGATGTTGTAAAAACGACCGACACAGACAGTTTTCTCAACTGGGGGAAAAAGAAACTACAGATGGAGGTGCCCCGGGCAGCGGAGCCTTCGTCCCGACAGTCAACGCTTACTAATGCGTTTGGTCGGCAATCTAAATAGAAACAAAACTGTGCAAAATGGTGCGTGCTCACAGACGGTGTCACTTACTACATTGCAAAACAAATGCAGCCATTCAGTACGGTTATGTCATATATATGACATAATATATACATTTCAAACATTATATATACAGGTAACTTCTGTGTCAAGCTAATGTGGCTCACACAGGTACACTATACTTCAGTGCCATCCAGTGGTTCAAATGTTAACCTCAGTACCATCTAGTGGTTCAAATGTGAATTACACCTCTCATGACAATAATTAAAAAACGGTCTCAAAAAATGTTGACGATAATATCGATTATCGATGATAATTTGTCGCACAATTAGCGACCATCAAAATTTGATATCATGACAGGCTTACATTTAACATTACATTACGTTCTGCTTGCTCTGCACACGGTGGCATGGCTCAGGTCGTGGAGTGGTCGTCCCCCAACCTGCTGGTTGGATCCTCAGTTGGTGAATAGTTTTCAACACATTTCTACATCTCGCCTCAGTTGCATTCATGACATGATTCATCAGTTGCACACATTCAGTAGAGTTCGAAACCATTAGCTGTAGACCATAAATTACAATTTCATCAACTCTTTGATGGGAGATACACATTTTTTAACATGGGAAGATGGAAATACATTTCGGAGACAATAAGGAAGTAACGGAAAGACGATGTGATAGTGCCCCATATAAACACATAAAAACCCTCAGCAGCGCGCCATAAATCCAACATACCCCCACATGAACCCAATAATCACCAAGATGGGTGGCTGTTTCAGTAGGGACCTGATGCTGAAGAAGGCGGTCCCTTGTCTAACCAGGCTAATTGGGCTTTAGAGACTCCTAATGCATGATAAATAGAGAGGAAGTGTGTCTGAGTGAGCTCTGTGTGTGTGTGTGTGTGTGTGTGTGTGTGTGTGAGCGTCTCTAACATTTCAGTCAAAGACATCTGTTGCCAGCAGGTAACACTGCCTTCATCATTACCGCCTGGTCCCACCCATGTTTTCCTGGCATGACCATTTAAAGCGATATATATGTTTCCCGGGTAATTCAAGCTGTCAACATCATCCCCAGTTTGGAGGTGAAAAATGGACACGCCACGCGGCGCACCAGATGGCAGGGACGGATCATTAATCTGAGGCGGCAGACGTGCGATGGATGGATTCTCCTGAGTAAACTCTTTCAAAACCGAGAAGCACCCTCGGGGAAGGAATTTTCTCACAAGTCAGTAATTTTGTCAAGGAAAGAAAACAAACATTGTCGGCGGCGACTAATGTTTCACCATCAGGAAAACCAGTATGACAAGCTAACGTCTGTTTTCACAACAAAGCCTTAAAAACGTCGAAATCCGCTTTCCCCCCTCCCCCGTGGAAACCAAGTTTACTTCGCAACCTTCTATATTATCCAAAAAAGTTGCACAAATGCAATACAGTGGTGCCTCGGTTAACGTCAATCCGTTCAAGAAGGTCCGACTCAAACCAAAACGGACTTTAAACAAAGTAAACATTTTGCCATCGAAAATAATGTCATTCAACCAGTCCAGGGTGTACCCCGCCTCTTGCCGAAGTCAGCTGGGATAGGCTCCAGCATACCCCCGTGACCCTAATTTCCATAAGCGGCATAGAAAATGGATGGATGGAAAACAAACACAGGACTGGATTTACAGTATTAAATTATGATGTATTATGATTATGTTGTATTATTATTCATGATGTATTATTGCACTAAAAACTTGACATGATCTGTCCCATATTTATTGGTTTATTTATTATCTTCTTATTCTATTTATTTATTTTGTCTGCCATGTCTTGCCTTGGTTCTTTTATTTTATTTTGTGATTCAGTTTATTATGACATTTTTGCAGAGCTGCTGGAGATCAGTTTCTCATGGAGATCAATAAAGCATCTACCTATATACAGTATGTAAAATAATGTAATTCCAATTAATCTGTTCCAGACACCCAAAACTGTTAACACAAAACACATTTTTGAGACAATAATTATAGTTTTACATGCAGAAAATGATCCCCCCCCAAAAATTACACCTTTATTGGTTGTTTTTTTGTTGTTTTTTTTTAAAGTGGAATATTTAAACTTTATGCTACCAAAATGATGTGATTTTTCCCCCATATTACATTGTTGTAAAATTACGACTGTCATTTGCTGAGAACCTTCTCTCCATATTCTGACTTTATTCTTGTAAAAATTACTGGATTTTTCAATTTTTGCTGTTTTCTTGTTAAATTAATATTTTTGTGTGTATGTGTGCTGCAGGCTGCACTTTGGACACCGCTGGTTTAGGGCCCAACAGAATACTTGATGAATCAAAACAACAAGCTTCAGATTAATCGACTAATAAACTGTTAGTTGCAGCCTTAATATCAAGCATAACACTACTGAAACATAAAGCTGTTTTTTTAACAAGTCAATGTCGGACGTATAAAAATGAAGCACTGGAAACCAAAGAAATACTTTTTAGAATATAGTTTTTTTTTATTTATAATTTATAGTAGGCAGATACAAAAACTCTTAAACTGTATCCAAAATGTGCAATAAATCACTGCTGATAAAGAAAAAACATTACAAAAAGCCATCTACTTTGGAAAGTGGACAACCAATGTAAACTGCTTCCAACTAGTAATTCTAGAGTGTTGACTAATCACTACTAATACTCTTTTCAACTGAACTATGGTTAACAAATTGCAAACGTGTTGCTCTGAGACTCCCAAGATGACAACACAAGTCATTGTGTGCATGTGCACATCAAAATTGGTGACATTCTAGTTCCCCGCTGTTAAACACAAGAAAGGCAATCATTTCTGTAAGCAGCACAAATGTGTAGAACACACAACAAAGAAAGTCTTGTACCAATATATTCACGTAAGAGAGGTCAACAGAACAAGGGAGGGATGGGCGTTTCCAAAACATAACATCGTAAACAGTCGCCTTCATTCATGGAGACGCACGGAAAAGTGGTGACGCTTGTTAAGCGCAGGGGGGGGAGGGGAGGGGGGGGGGGGGGGGGGGGCAACAACACAGGGTTCCCGCTCGTCAAACGTTGTATCAAAAAACATCTTTCGTTCACATTCGTGAGCCCCCAAGTGGACAGGATGCTGGTGTTCTACGTCGCACACAATATGCAGAACAACAAAAACGACTACCATGCGGCGGGACGGTTCTTGGCAGGATGTAAAACCAGAGTATCCAAGTGCAAACCAAGAATAATTCTTCAAATGTCCTTTGTTTTCCTCATTCGAATCCAAACAAGCACATTCCTTTTGCTAAAATGACGCTAAAAATCAGATTCCAAACAAACTGGTGTTGACGGGAAGAAACCACCCGCAGTACACAGCTTCGCATAACCTAGATCCTTCATTCCGACGCAACTCCAAGCTTTTAAAAGGCTTTTAACATGCAACACTATTCACCTCCTGGTTAACTTCCTCAGACACCATCATTTCATTCTAACTACAACTATGCTCTCACGGCCTACCAAACTCTGTCTCCAAGTACTTTTAAGGACGCTAGTGTCAAAGAGAAACACATATGTAATGTGAAAACACAATTCCCTGTCAAGGTATCCGTATAAAGCACTTGTGTAGTGAACTATGTGCTTTTCCCTTTCCTCTAGAGAAACTACAAGACACGAAACCGTTCCTTTATGGTTGCTCATGACAAGCAGCCGGAATGGAGTCGTCATGAGCCGAGATCTTGACGTGGCGCCAACCGTGGCTTCCCCAAATCCTTTGAGACATTCATTGGATGAGGGTCCAGGTAAAGGGTAAGATACTGCCATCACAACGTACAGATTCAGACTAACGCAGCAGGACTTTTCACCTTCTGCTGTGACGTCCGTACTCAATGAGGTCGCCTGTTGTAGCGTTCAAAACACGCCGTACAAACAGCAAAAGGTGTTCACTCTCCTACCATACCATATAGTATTCCTTATGCAAAAAAACAAAAATCAACCTATTATGCTCATGGTTAATATCGAAATTGTCTGCTAGTGTAAAAGTGATTCTCAACTGGTGGGTCGCGGCTCTTTCTGCTTGCTACAGCACCATGAGGTGTGGGTGACTTTTTTTTTTTTTTTTTTGCTTGAGCGGGAAGAGGAGTGGGGACTTAACATGCTGTCCGGCCGACACACAGCTGCAGATATCTGCTGGAGAAGAGTGGCCATAAAGAGAGAGACAGCATCTCAATGCTGCAAGCTCACCTTGTCACAAACAGGCCCTTTTAAATCAGGGGTGTCCAAAGTGTGGCCCACGGTACGTGGGCAGCAAAAATCTGAAAAAAAAATTAATTTATGAGAATAAAGTCATAATATTGTGAGGAAAAAAAGTTGTAACTGGATGACAATAAATATAACAAATTTAAAATTAAAATAGGAAAATTAAAGAAAACATTTTATTTTCTAAAGTCGTCATATGATGAAAAAAAGTTGCAATTTTTGGGAAAATAGGTTGGGAAAAAGTTAACACAATAATAGACAAAATATTATGGGAATAAAGTCAGAACATTACAAGAAAAAGAAAATGTAAATGTTGAAATATTTGAAAAATGTGAAAAAAACAGCAAAAATGGGAGGAAAGCAGTCATTTTATGAGAATAAAGTCATTGTGGGGGGGTGTAATTTTATGAGTACAAAGTTGTAATATTAAAGAAAAGATATTTTTGAAAGTAATTTGATGAGAAACAAAGCAAAAAAAAAAGAACATTTTTTGGAAAATTACGAGAATTAAGTCAATATATTTATGGGAATAAAGTCAGAACATTACAAGAAAAAGAAAATGCAAATGTTGAAATATTTGGGGAAAATTAAAAAAAAACAGCAAGAAAAAGTTTATACTAATAAGCTTTTTCGACCACGGCACAAAGCTGAGACGCTGGCTGTTTTTTCTTGGAATATATACAAAATGTGAAATATCAAAGTCCATTCTTAGATGATGGGGAAAGGTTTGGACACCCCTGCTTTAAATATAAGACATGTGAGATTTTCAAGTTGAAAAACATCCACAATATGGGTCACCGCTAGTTTCTGAGCGGTAACGGTGGGTCCCACAGCCAAACCAGTTGAGAACCACTGGTCTGTAAGACCAAATGTTGACATGAGAATTAGACCTACTTGGGCATATGCTTTTGCATCCGTGTGGTCTGGAATTTTATTTTTAAGGTGAATCACAAATAATGAATTGTTGAACACACTGCTGTTTCCAAACACAGCACAGCATTTAAAAAAAAAAAAAAAAAAGTCCAGCATCATCAGTACCGTTTGACTTGCATATACTGTAATATAGCCAGATGCTAATTTAAAGCTTCTTGTTTGTTTAAAAAAGCCGACATTCTGGACCACTGTGGCTACTTGGACATGTCACGCTCATGACAGAACATGATTTTCATATTCCAGCGGTGTTTGTTTTTGTGAGGGCTCTTCACATCTTCAAGTCTATTCTTGTACAGTTATGTGCTTTCTCTGGTTCGTGTCACATGTCAACTGTAGCAGATTAGTTCATGATGGGAAATACGTACAGCAAATAAATGGCATTTGCCAATAATCTGTTCAACAACAAATGCGGGTTGATGTGAAAATCTGTTCTCTTTTGACAGTTTTAATGATGCTCACAACTGCTCCGTCTAAAAGCAATGATTAGATCTTAATTTCACCAAATTTACCACAATGTGTCGATCTATAATCTAGAAAGGGACTTTTTCCCCTCCAATCCTCAAAATGCAATGTGCAGGTGGCCCCCGGGTTACGGTGTTTTGTTGTTACAAAAGCACTCCCATAAACGAAAAACATGGTCCGTAGGCACTCGGCCCGAGAATTAGTTACAGCACGCGCAGAGCTGCAACAATTAATCGCTGATTATCCAATTTACAATTTTTATAATTGATTCAGCGGTTTGTTTTTATTTAAAAATGTAAATATCCTCTGATTTCAGCCCCTAAGTGTGATTAAAAAGTCCTTAGTCGTCCATGAAAGCAGACCTATTATATTTGTGTTTTAGGCAAAACAAGACATTCACATACATCTGCTTTCACTTTGGAAAACCCAGATGGACATTTTTGCCTCTTTTCTGATATGTTGCGGGCCAAACCACCAACTGTTTGTGTTTGGTTCATATCGATTTGCTCCATTTAGGGCCTAATCGATCACTCGATTAATCGAAACAACAGGCTTCAGATTAATTTGACTAAGTAATAATCGTTAGTTGCAGCCATAATTGTATCCTTGAGCATGTTAAAGCATCTGCTCCTAAGAAAGTGACAGTAATAACTACGCAGTCCAGTGGTCTACTCTTGTCTGGAAGACCAGAATCAGTATCGCAGGTGAGCTTTATGTTGATTGTTTTATTTGTTCTCCTGTTTCTTCTACTTCCTACTCCTTGAACTGTTCTCATTTCATTATTGTATTTCATCTTTTTATAACTATATTTTATATGACCTTCATGTGTTGTGTACAATGTGAGTGCCTTAATTTAGGTACAAGATCCGACTTCCTTGACAGGCTAAGAACAGAACTCGTTGGTAACCGGAGGACCACCTGTCATGTATGACTCATGTCAGCACTTCATTGTGGGGGTTTGTGAGTTGCGTTGACCTCTGGACCGGACCCTCCGCGTAGAACCAACCATCTCCGAACGTTACTTGTGTGTAAACCTTGTGTACGCTCGACTGAACACAAAAGTGCAAAATTGCCACCACTGTTGCGTGTCCTCAGTAGTGCTTCTCCTGCAGGTAATCTTTCATCTTGTTGGGTAAGGGCAGTTTCTGGATCAGGTCTATCCTGGTGTACTGTCTAATGACAAAGCGACAAAGGTACTGAAGGGAGCGCACTTGCATAAACCGGGAGACAGGGTTAGTTAGTCTGACGGGGTAGGTTGCAGACCCTGGTAAGCGAGACCTGGAGTAACAAAAAGCACCGTTCTCAGAGTCTTTTATAGAATGTTCAATCAGGTCCACAATGGATGTATGTCCCTCCACATCCGGCTGCTCGTAAAAGCTGAAGCGTCCATTCGAGTGTTCGATGCGAGTGTGAAGTGTTTTGCCCTGTGACCTGAAACTCAGGCTAAGCAGGTACCTGTCGTCCGAGCTGTCTCTGACCAAAAACGAGCCGTCTGCTAAATTGATCAGCTTTTCCTCAGCCTCCCAGCGCGTGATTGGTCCCCAGTACCAGCCCTGCCTCGCCAGCTTCTTCAGCTCCTCTGTCAGGCTGGTCACCACCATCGGCCCGCTGCTTTGGACCGAGTCGTACACTCGGCTGACCCCGGGTGCTGAATTCGGGTCAAAGTTGAGGTGGTGTCGAACTCTCTCAGCAACTTGGCTGTCTGAAGAGCTGAAGCCTGAAAAAGTCCTGGGGATGCGTCCGTTACTGGTCATGGGAGGCAGGAGGGGAGAGAGAGGAGGCGGGACCTCTCCTCTCGAGCTTTGGAGCATCACGCCAGCAGAACCGATAAGAAGACTATTAACTGAGGTTTCTATAAAAATATCTGCAGGCAAAGCGCCTACCATTTCGTGTTCCTCATGTCCCTGGTCCATCAGGGGGGACCCACTGTCAGGCTCAGCCACCACCTCCATAGGCGACGAGCTGTCCAGACAGAAGGAGTGGGACCCTTCTGGGTACATTCCCTCATCTAAAGGCATTGTGTACTGGATGTAGTCTTGGGGCGTCAACCCCAGCACCACAGGCACATCATTATCATCAATATTTAGATGCAGCTCACCATTTTGGGACTGCTTTAAGGATTCTGCTTGGTCCTGAAAGAGTCCATCCATCTGAAAATCGCTAAATTCCTTTCGAATGCCATTTAAGTTGGGGCTAGGGCTCGGAGAGTGAACCATGGCTTTAACTTTGACCTCCATCTTAATACAGCCATCATCAGAGTTGACTGGCCGCAGAGGCCACGGCGAGGGGCTGTAGTGGTGACTCCGTAGCGACGCAGATCTCAGCGGCCTCTGGGCTTTCACCTCGTTGAAGCTAATTGGCACAGACGAGGAGGAGAAGGTGTCCTCGTCGTCTGCCGAGCCAATGGCTGAGGAGCCGGCTTTGCCCTTCGCCTTCTGCTTGGCGGACAATCTCCTCTTCAGCGACCCCATCAGGCTCTCGCTCTTTGAGCGGCTTTTATTCTGGCCACCTTTGTCCTCCTCGCCGCCCAGGTCACACACTGAGAGGTCTTTGGTGTAGCAGCCACCAAACAGCGACTCGTCCTTGGAGAACTCTGTGGCCACCGGGGGTTGCTGAAGCATGACAAAGTCGCCCTCCTCTTTGCCCTTTATGCTCAGGGACTTCCGAATGGTCTTAAGACTTATCTTCTTCATTCTGACGGGCCCTCCTCCAAAGTGGGGGGCCTGAGATGTCCCTCCTTTTTTCCTGATGAAAGAACTATCCGCAGTATCCTCCCATCAGGTCGCACACAAGTCATGCATACAGTGGAGCCTCCAAACCCTTCAAAGAGAAAAAAGAAATGCACACAGTGAAACTTTCTTATAGTAGAAAGGAACAGCTGGAGATGACATTTTGGTGTTTTTTTTCTCATCCACTCTGATACGATCGACCCCTAGATCAAACTGAATAGTTAATCGCTTGTTTATTGCGGGTAATTGGTTCCAGACCCGACCGTGATACGTGAATTTCCGCAAAGTACGAGTCTTTATTAATAAATTTAATATTTTCAGAGTTACAGCTTTAAAAAAAAACTGTTTACGACCTTCTACGAACGGTTTTGAACATTATTAGAGCCCTCTACACATGAAATAACACTCCTAGAGTCGCCTTTACGCTCGTATTACCCAATATAGTACACATAAGAGAAAATAAGACTTGTGTTTTGCTATAACTGTGGTCCGGTGCTTGGGGGAGCTGATTGGGGGCGGACAGGAAGTGATATCAGGGGTTCAGAGTTGAGTTTTAGCTGGGCGTGTGTTCGGGCCACACCAGTAGCCTGACTTAATAGATGTTGTGTGTCTCACTGAACATTACTGACACCTAGTAAAATACTACCAGTGTAAGATACTACCAAACATCACGTCTTTGAATGCATCTTCTGAATGCCTTCCTTAGATTTGTGTTCTTGTTCACTAAGCCCATTTTTCTGCTTAAAAAGGCACCATTTAGGCAAAAAAAGATGTATAATTTGCTTAAATATGCATATATTTGACTAATACAAGGCCACATTCAACCATGAAACTTTATGATTTATTAATATATTTTTGAAAAACCGTGATGGAGTGAAGCTGCAAAATTTGAAGCGCGAAGTGTCGAGGGATTGCTGTATTTTAAAGGATACAAGTGGAGGTTTTCATGCTTCAGCATGTGTGTGGGGATGGGTAAAAACAGCTTTTTGGCTTGTGTCATAAGAAATGTGCGACACCATCTCGTGTTTTTCAACCTTAACAACAGAACATGAACTTATTGACTTCCGGGTGTTTCATTGTGTGCGCCTTATTACACGCACGGGCGATTGAAAGAAAGAACTGGGCTCCGCGTAAGATAATATACGTGTCATATGTCACTGTTGATGAACAAAGGCGTTATAATGCGCAACCAAGTCAGCTGTGCTTGGTTTTTACAGGCTTCTGATTGGCCAAAATGCGCATGACAGCCGGTGAATGTGTTTTTATTTATTTTATTATTTTTTAACAACAGAGTGGCGGATATACGCGTTTTTGAAAAGGTCTGCGTTTGTGTGGACATAGCCTGACTCCAACGTAACCTGATGGGACACATACACGTTGCACACAGATGGATACTTCAGGAACAATAATCCAGCGGCCATATGCTTTGCACATAATTCACAAAGCTTCCAACATTACATTCATTTAAGACAATTATGGCAACAGTAAGATAATTAAGACGCTCAATATTTTTAGCCCATAGGCGCTGCCCTTTTGTGCATGCAACATACTAGTGATGTGTCGGGAAGTGATAACATTAGCGTTGTTTCCTCACAGACAGCATGTTGTGAAACACACGGAACAATCCGTGTCTGTTGAAATGTGAACGCCGCATTGTTGCACGCAAGCGTGTGGGACGAGAGCGGTTTAGATGAGATACATTCTGTTTATTCTACCACGAGGTGGTTGTGGAGCGCACGGGAGCCCTTTAAAACAGGTTTAACAGGGGTATTAAATATTCTCCACTGCAAAACTGGTTATGCTTTTAGCGTAAGTGCACCCGGCTCGACATATTTAAATGTAAGGTTCATGTGTTGATCCATTAAATGCCACAGCTAACTATTTAAACTCTATACTGTCCCAAAAAAGAGCTTCCTAGGTATCGTCTCACCATTATGAGCAGGAAAATGTTGTCTCGACTTGCCTGGATGGGTCAAGTTCCACTTCAGCCACCTTTCATTTGATGCTGTACAAAAAAAAAACAAAGGACATCTTGTTGTCATAGTTAGGCACTTCCTGTTTCGCCTAGCATCTCATTACCACAGCGAGTTAATAACGCAAGACAACAGCGCACTGTTTATACTACCATGTGCTTATTATAGAAATAGAAATCAGGTTTTGTCCTAACTAGCCTAACCTAGCCTAGCACGGCCTACGCATTTAAGAGTAATACTCTTAGTTTAGCCACATGCCAACATGAGTGTCGTAATTGGGAAAAAAAATAAACACAACACTTATGTGGCAACGTAACAAAACAGAGAAAAACATTGTTGAACATAACATGTCAATACAATACATCATACGACACAAGCTAGCATGACAGCTACACAGCTAGCACGGTTGTTCACACCGTCGGCGTACATTTTTAAATAACCCCGCGTTGAATAAGCACCAGCTATTTCCCCCGAGCTCCTGTTTATGATGGATAAACCCGAGTTTCTCATAAAAAGCTACGCAAAAGGCTCGCTTTCCTATCTTTGTCGGCTAACGACAGCTAGCTTGGCTAACGTTAGCGCGCTGCTAGTAATACCTAAGCCAATGAGCTAGTTTTCCTAATGTCGCAAACGTAACGTTACCTTGCCGTTATTCTGCCGCCGAGTGACCGGGAACAGTGACCGCATTTACAATCTCCGGGGATGGTACTTTGTTAAAAAAAAAGAAAAAAGCCGGTGCGATATGTCCCCGAATACAATGACACAATAAGGTGACACCTTTGTGACTGACTAGGTTAGCACACTTGAGTAGCTTCGGCCTCTTCCTTTGTTGCCTGTTGAGTTGTGGCTGGCAGCGAACGCAACACACAGGCGCTCCATTAGGTTTGTGAACAATTTAACTACAAATATTTAGATATTGCAAAAGTAATTGTTTAATGTAAGAAAAAATAAAATGAAAATGTCGTTGTCAAAATTAAAAAATACTGAGCATTAAATGACAGAATTTATTGAGCCGAGTATAAGACGACCGCTGTTTTTTTTTTATTTTTTTTTATTTTGTAACTAAATTTCCTCTTGTACATTTTATTTGTCATAATTATGACTTTATTCCCAGAATATTTTGGCTTTATTCTTGTAACATTGTAACTTTTTCCACCATCTAATTTAAAAAAAATTACGACTTGATTTGTTGTTTTGTTTCTTTCTCATGATATTACAACATTTAAAAAAAAACATTGTTTTACTTCATTATTTCAACTTTTTGCTACTAAAATGACATAATTTTCCTCATAATATTACGTTACCCTTGTAAAATAAGGACTTTTTCTCGTTAGATTACAACTTTTTTCCTCTTAGTATTTTGACTTTATTCTTGTAAAACTGACATCTGCAGAAATCTGCGGTAATTTGACTGCAAATGTTTCCATTTTTGCTGTCGCTTTTTCGTTTTCTTGTTGAAATGTATTTTTTTAATGTGCTGTGGGCCGCAAATGACCCCTGGGCCACACTTTGGACACCCCTTCTTTAATTATATCTTCCTTTTTTTGTAGCCTGTTCACTATATATATATATATATATATATATATATATATATATATATATATATATATATATATAAAAAACGTGGCATGCTGCATCCTTGTATTTTTTTATATGTGGCCCTCGGTGGAAAAAGTTTGGTTTATGTATTATATGTCCATATTATGACATATTTTAACACATTTGTGCTCCGAAATGATGTTTTCTTTTAAAGAGCTTGTACAATCAATATCATTTTTACTTTTTAATAACTTTACTTTTCATTTTAATTGTGATGCAATGCCTAAATGTCCAACGTGTTGTCTCTATGTGGAGAAATCACAGCTGACCGTGGTGGGTTTTGCGTTGCTCTATGTGAAATTAATTGCTCTAAATTATTCACACAAACAAGTAAACTTTTTCTTATTTGTGGTTTATGAGGACGTTCGATCCCTTTCGCCGGGTTTGTATTGGGAAAAAGATCACTCTTAAGTTGATCGAGCAAAGAAAAAACTTGGTTGCCTAATTAGTGTCAGTATTGTTTTTAAAGGGGATGGTGTTTACCACTGCCAGGCTAATTTGGTTCCCGCTGAACATCACATTGTTTTTTTTCCACACTGTCAAGCGTATGGCAGGCTTTTCCTCCAACCGGCTCGGGGCAGATATATGGGCAGACAGGCTCTCTGCAAGGACTCTAATTACTGGGCCTTATTAGGGTTGATCAGGCTGCCTTTTCTTGATGCGCCGCTGGCACTCCAGGGGAAAGTGGTAGTGGAGGAAGGAGGCGGAGGGGTGGCAGCTCGGAGATGATGCACCGAGGATGCCATAAGACCACGACGCGGTGTATCTACAAGCCAAACTACACCTGACAAACAAAGTTTATTCTGCTAAGGTGCCACACGGTAAAACATGCAGCTATCTGCGGGCACAACCAAGGATAAGGTTTTTAACACAAAAAAGGGTCCCAGTGATGGCAAAGAGGAAAAGTGTGATGATAACCATAAACTCAAAATTTCAATTAAACGTGACAATTAGCGTTGTTGCTGTTTCGTGGTTGACTCTGCCCTGTTATTTGTCAAAAAGCATGCATATTTAAGCAAATTTCCTGTATTCTTGGCCTCAATTAAGCATTTTCAAGCATAAAAATGGCCAAGTGAACAAAAATTCAAGTAACTCTCTACGAGGCATTCGGAAGGTGCATTCAAAGATGTGATATGTAGTATTCTACGCTGGTCACTAGGTGTCAGTAATATTGCATTGATGAGACCAAAAAAGACGAGGAACTCTCCCAATGCTAACGTTTGAGTCTGTTATGTCTTATTTATGTCTAATATGTCTTATTTTCTGTTATTCTGCCTACTATATTGGGTAATATGAGTGTAAAGTTGACTATGGCGGTGTTATTTCATATCAACAGGGCTCTAATCAGGCTAAAATTGTATTGAGAAGGTCGTAAACATATTTGTGTGTTATATGTTCTAACTATGAAAGTATTCTATTTATAAATAAGGAATCCTATTAATTGACCACAGGAAATGAGGGATGACTGTATTTTAGTTTGATTTAGTTTCATTATACATTGTCTTTTTTTTTAACCAAGAAAAAAACGCTACAAACAATCTCTCCTCTGAGTCAGAGCTTTTCTTCCTGTCACTCTCACACAGCAATGACTAGTGTAATATCTTGTGAAATAGGCTTAATATCCACAAGCACATTCCATACCAAGATGATTAAGTATTTAATAAATATTTACATTTTGGTTAAAAGTGTGAATTATTCTTCAAAGCTAGAGAAAAACAACCATTCAAGTAACAGAGAACGTGTTCATATTTCAAGCGATATTGGAGAACCGACATAGAAAATGAATGGATGGATGGATTGTAACTATTGTAAACGTGACGTGTTTGATTGTTTTCTCCTACACTTTTGCACGCCCCTGAACGCAACCAGGTCCTATCCCGGAAGTGGAGCGACGCTGGCGCGGTTGTTGAAAACATACCCGGGATGGACGCCGTTAATGTGATACAGACAGACGACGGATCAATCAACAAACCTGACCTCGATCATTTCTGTGCCTGTATAACGCTTGGATCGAACAACTAGAGACGCAGCATTCATGAGATATGGAATTATCTGGCATTATCAAGAAAATAGGTAAGGCTAAAGTGTTAGCTATGATAGCGTTGCTTGGTGCGTTCACTTAACTGGTGATTATTTAAAAGTGTCATTATAGTTCTAGTATGTTGTCTATTTGTAAAAGTTAACTATGGGTATTCATGTCGAGTGGTGTTCTCTGATCTGAAAACGGCATTGCACAAGCATAATATTTCTTTTCAAGTCAATATTTTGTTTCTGTGACGAACAGGCCACTCCATAGTGGAGATAAGAGTTCGTGCATTGAAGAGCATCATTTGCAAGTTGAAGCACTCCCTGATTTCCATCTCTGACATTGTCCAAGAAAGGATGCTGTTTATACATCTCCTAGAATGGTTCAATTTCCCAGAGGTGCCCATGCAGGAAGAAGTCCTGGAGCTGCTTTTGACTTTATCCAAGGTAGAGGACAAAGATCAAAGGTAATGTTTTCATGTTAATATGGTTTCATCCATTGCTTTCTGTTATCGTAGCATCCAAGTGCAGCACAAATGCTGAGAGATGTCCGAGCGGAGGATTTCCTCACCCAACTGTCTCCGAATGTGGAGCCGAGACTACGAGCTGTCATCGACGCAACTCTGGAGCAGCTGTTCCAGCTACCCGAGCTCATCCCCAGCCATGCCGCACACTTTGGGCCGCACGTTACACTGCCAACAGATTTACCATCTGATGGTCATCTTCCTCATCGAGGGTATTTCCAGCAGAACGTGCACAGCCATGGGGATGTACCTCCTCAGAAAATAGCAGGCACTGATATACTTGATACAGTTTTCATTCGAATGCCTCCCTTGTTGCTCATCTATTTGTTTCGTACACAGTGCACGAGGCTGTGCAGTGCTTGAAGTTTTCTGTGTTTCCGTGGCTGACCTTGACAAACACTGACAGACACATCCTGTCCTCCAATGAGAGGTGAGAGAAGGTTGTAGAAGCGCACATTTAATGGCTGCTTTTTTATTCAATTCTTTTGCAAAAGTTCTCTAAGGAGCAGCAACCCCAACCTGGTGCGGAGCACGTGCGAGATACTGTGTGATGTCATTATGCAGGACTTCCCTGCTGAGATCTTCCTGCAGAGGCCCAATATTGCAAAGGTGTGCGCTCTTCACGCTTGCTCAGCGTGAAACAAAAACCACTGGCCCGTTTCCAAGTAGCCACTCACCAGCCAGCTGTGCACCTGCACAATCTTAATGAGAAGCAATACAATGTCTCATGTGGTTGAATATGCCACCCAAAATATTCAGAACGCCTCTGAACGATGCGGCGCAGCTCTACACCACTACATAAGCACATTTTAAATTAATAGCAGTCCTTATGAAGGACATGATGGGGCTTATGCTTATTTTATTGAATGTACTTTATTCCAGCTTGTCATATCCTGTCCATGTAAGAACTTTGGCCTTGTTTATAAAGTGCAATGGTGCACCGCCTCTGCTTAAACACTCCTTCCTCTCTCACAACACACACAAATACATCCTACTAATGTATCCCACACATATCCTAAATCAGTCATTATTTATGCCTTCTCTGAGGACGTCTTCTCCTGTCTTCAGACGCTTCTGTCCCTGCTGAGGCTGGGGTCGGGCGAAGGTGAGGCAAGTTACCTCCACATGCAGGCGCTCTCCTGCCTGAGGCAGCTTTGCGCGGGGCTGAGGCAGAGGCTGCGCTTTCATCGAGATCCCAGCTTCCACTCGGCAAAGCAAGGCGGTGCTGCTTGTGAGTTACCGTTATGGCAGTTTGCTTTCTTTTGTTTCTAACGTTGACGTGAAAGAAATGTTCTTTCAGAGATTGGGTGCAAATGGTAACACGTTGTTAGACCTGTGTGGGGGAAAAAGTTAAATATTTCGGAACAATGAGGATGAGAAAAATAATTTGCTAACCCTTCTCAAATTTGTTACTTAGGTGAGAAAAAGGTAGGAATTAGCAATATTGGGTCACGTTTTTGTTCATAAAAGTAACAATAAAGTATTTCTTGTGTATATTTTTATAATATAATTTTTTTTCTTAGAATTTTAATTTATATATTATATTTTTTTCGTATGTAGCAACCAGGGAGTTTATGCACTCAACTGCAGAGAGTACCAGGTGTGCCAGATGGTCATTCAGATTATGATTTTTTTGTCATCCCAAATTCCTTGTGGGTCAGTAGTGAAATGTTTTGCAGCTTTTGGCCCAGAATGCACTTTATTTTGAAACTCTTATTAAAAACCTCAGCTTTACAGATGCCATGCCATGTCTCACCTGTCTCACATTAGCTATGTATGTTTAAGATAGTTTCGATGTCACATTTTGTGTTATTAGTCTCAGCAATGTACAGCATTTCCTCATGTAGTGACCACAGAGTTTTTACACTCAACTGCAGAGAGTGCCAGGTGTACCAGGTGTTTAAAAAACAAAAAAAACAATGTCTATTTCATTTTGGGTCGCTCTTTCACTTTAAAGTCCATTGTAAACCCCAGCTTTACAGTTGCCATGCCATGTCTAACCTGTCTCAAATGATCTGAATATACAGTCAGTAAAAGTAAACACTCTGACCTCAAAGATCCCCCGACACTTTGTGCTGCGTGATAAAACTGCACATTTTGGAGCAGCCTTTTATTGTAGCCAGCCTAAGGCACACCTGTGCAATAATCATGCTGTCTTGGCAGCATCTCGACATGATTGAGATTTCGACAGAATTGTGAACAATATCTATATACATTATTGCCCCTTATAATGGTGTTTATGTATTCAACTGCAGAGAATACCAGGTGTGCAAGAGGAGCTATCCTGAAATCTAGTGAAATGTTCAGCATCTTTTGGCCCAGAATGCTTTTTCTCTTTAAACGCCATTGTAAACGTCAGCTTTACAGATGTACTGTATGTAGTAGTGAAGGTAAAGGCAGTTAATCCCGTGCCATTTTCACGCGTGATCGTGATTCTTCAAAAATATATGAATTGATAAATGATGCTGTTTTGTGGTTGAATACAACCAATTATTAGTCAAAAAAACCCAATGAGAGGTTATAAGATAAGATAAAGGCATAACTTATCTTATCTTACAAGGTGGAAAAGCGCTATAAAAGTCAAAGACCATTTACAGCCTATTATTAGTATAAAAAATGCATATTTAAGCACATTTTTTGTTTACATTTTTTCAAGCAAATGGCTAAATGAACTAAAATACACATATAAGGCATTCAAAGACGTTGTGATATGTAGTATGTGTAGTATTCTACACTGGTCACTAGGTGTCAGTAATGTGACATTGATGAAACAGTAACCACCACAGGAAGTACTCTCCAGAAACCGGAAGTAAAAAAGATACAACAAGAAGGAAGTCTCCCAATGCTAACGTGTGAGTTTTCTCTTATTCCATCCATCCATCCATTTTCTATGCCGCTAGTGTCGCGGGGGTATGCTGGAGCCTGTCCCAGCTGACTACACACTGGACTGGTCGCCAGTCAATCGCAGGGCACAAATAGACAAACAATCATTCACACTCGCATTCAAACCTACGGACAATTTAAGAGTCATTTTCTCTTATTATGTCTAATGTGTAATAGGAGTGTAAAGGTGACTGTCGGGGTGTTATTTCTTGTCTAGAGGGCTCTAATAATGTTAAAAACTGTATTTAGACAGTTGTAGGCAGGTTTTTATGCTCTAACTATGAAAATATTCCATTTATAAATGAGAAATCCTACTTTGTGGAAATCCACTTATCATAGTCGGGTCTGGAATTGATTAATCGAGGGTTGACTGTTCAGTAGGGGTGTCACGAGACGAGATGATACACGAAAGGGTCTACGAGACCAGATGAGATTTTAACATGACTATTAATAGAAGTATAATGAAAACATATAATATATGACAATATATTGCAATTTACTAATTACGTTTTAACGACGTTATACTCTTCTGCACTGTGTGTATGCTAGCAGTCCCGCCTCCACCCACTGAGACAAAGAGACCGTATGACTGACAAAAAATCAATGCACAGAGTGAACTCTCTTCCTGTCTGTTGCAGGCGAGAGATGAGGAAAACAAACACGCATGCACATGGTAATATATTAAAATGATAAAATGATCCAGTTCATTTTCGTTTATTGTGTGATTAATTTATTATCGTCCCAGGCCTAGTACCCACAAAACGTTTTTTTTCTCAACGAGAAATCTTGTCACGTTTTAATCTCGCGAGATCTTGTGACACCCTTACTGTATAGTAAATAGGGTATGTTTTTGCTTTGGCCATTTAGATCCAGTGTCGCAGAACTCGTCCTACTCCCAGGAAGTGCAGAGAACACAGCGCTCTCAGGCTTCTTCTCCAGCCGCAGCGTGCTCTCCTCGGCCATCTGTAGTCGGCGGCACAGGCCAGAGAGTCAGGGGGGATGGCCAAGATGGAGATGCAGTTTCCAACAGGTATCTGTCTTGGTCATAAAAATTCTACTGACGTTGTGTAGGCTTTTATCACCCCCTCACATCTCATAGGTCTCATCCATATACTTGCTTTTTCCTTCTCATGCAGTGGCAGCTCGCACAGAAGCACAGCAGCAGTCCAAGCAGCCAGGCAAACGCCTCAGTCTCCCGCAGACGCGGCCCACTTGGCGCTCCCCGACCTGGATGCGGAAGACGCCCCGGAGATGCGGGTGCAGCAGCTCACGTTGGCTCAGTTCACCGTCGCCACCATGGAGCATGCCATACCGCTGCTTAAGACAGGTAAGAGCCTGTGTTTGTGTGCGCTCTCACAACCTCCACAAATATTCCACCGCTTTGTCGAGAAATCTGTTTCTCTCTCTTTTCCTTTTCATATTTCTCAGAGGGTTCGCATGTGTTCTGTCGCGTTCTGGAGCTGCTGTTCGACACCGTCCTCCTGCTCGGGGACAGCGTTTGTGAACTGGTGTGGGACGATTGCAGCCTGGTGGGGATGGAGCTGGCAAGTCAAACCACTGCTTGTGACAGCCTCTTATGCAGATGAATGGATGCACTTCACCGGGGGGTGGGTGGGCGGTGGTGTGCTTGGTTTTGCCTCATGGCAATTTGCCACAGACACACAGGCATACGGTGCTCGGCAGGCAACATGCATTTGATTATGCACAATGAATTTTAGAAGGTTACAACAAACCACAGTTTTGCTACAAAGAGCCCCCTCACACAAATGTAAGGTGACTTTAAGGCTATAGTACACGTTAAATATAATGTCTGCAAGATTTCCAGCCCTGCCTGCTGGTTACAGACAGTGTTTGCATGGGTATTTCAAAATTCTTTTATAATTTCTTAATTTCTTTGAGATGGTCCTCTGCAGGTGGGCTCATGCTGTACACTTGTCAAGCATGGTGGCCCCTCCGGACCTCTGTTGTTTAAAACATGCCAAACAACGTCTTGTGGCTTGTTTTGTCATATTTATGTGGAGAGCTGATTTTTTTTTGGGGGGGGGGGGGGGGGGGGTGTCCTCTGAGAGCGCTCCCATCTGATCTCCCTTGCAAACAATAAACAGGACACTTACTGCCCCCTGCTGGTATTAATGAACCACTGCTCCACACAGAACAAAGTGGCTGAGAATAGATTGCTCCAGTTTATTCATTGTGAGATAAGGTGGATCTGTATCTCGTCCAAAAATAACCCTCAAATCCTCCTTTAGATTCAATTTCCTACGCCTGAATCAAGCAAATATTTTCCTTGGATCTCAGCCCCCCACTATTGGTGCACTGGTGTGTGGCAGCGTTCATGTGATGGAACAACATTGGTGTGTTTCAGAAGGAGAAGCTGCAAGCATGCATGAGCCTGCTAGCGGATGTTCTGAGCTACCACCAGGATGAGGTCAACGATTCTCAAGCTCACCACAGAGTTGCATACACAAGCTCGGCTGTATTCACCATTAAACTCCTACAGACCATACTCCCTCTTGAAAAGGTGTGCATGCCAACTTCACTTTGTCAGTTTGTGAGTTGTTAATAACAACATAACTTTATCACACAGGCTGGTAGCAATCTCCCTGAGAATGCAGCAACAGCTATTTTTCACCTTTGCCTGGACAAGGCGCTCGCACTGGCGGTGCCCAGCATGCAGGAGTCTGCAGTGGCCTACTTGGAGCAGGTCAACTCCGACAATCACGAGATCTACAAGAGGGTTACCCGTGCCGCTCTCTGGGTGGAATCCACATGCGTCTTCCTCAAGGAGGCCCAGGCTGAGGTATGAGCTGCAGGTCATACTTATTATCGCATTGACCTGGATATAAGACAACCTGTGTTTGTCAAGAGAGCCTGCAGTAAAGATGTCCTGAAAAATCATTTATCTTCCCCCGCTTTGTGAATGCGCACGGGTTAAAAGTTCTCTGCATGCATGCATGTCTGTTGTCACCTTACTGTATCTTCTGGGCAACATTAAAGCATCTCTGCGTTACCAGGCTATCAAATTTGCAGTTTCCAACTTCCAGGTGACGTCATTGCTAGATTTAACGACTTTGCATACCCCCTAACGGCCAAACTAGCAACAGTCAGTCGAAAAGTGTGGCTATCTACCGTAGTGGCTGAAAATGTCCTGAAAAATGATTTCAGGGAAAGCATGGGAACCCTGTTTGTGTGTGCCTGTGAATGATGATTGTAGATTGGGGAGAAATAGTTTGGGTTCCTATATTGGTTGGCATGTATGAATCTCTGGAACCCCAAAATATAAGACAACCCAACTTTTTGCATTTTATATTTGAGTCAGGGGAAAACTTCCTACACGACTTGGATAAATGTACAGTCATCCCTTGTTTATTGTGGTCAGTTGGTTCCAGACCCGACTGTGAGTTCCACAAAGTAGGATTCCTTATTAATAAATGGGAAATTTTTGGAGTTAGAGCATAGAAAACCTGTTAATGACCTAAGTACAGTTTTTACATTGATAGAGCCCTCTAGACATAAATAACACCCCTATAGTAACCCTTACACTTAAAATGCTTAATTTGGGCAAAAAATACATAACAATTTGCTTAAATATGTGTATTTTTGACTAATATAAGGCCCTCTTCAACTAGCGATGATTTATGAATGTTGTTTTGAAAAACAGTGATCCCGTGGTTAAAGTCGAGAAATTCAAAGTGTCAACTGGTGAGGGAGTACTGTTTTGGGACTCATGGGTTATTACATCATAATACTGTTTTAGTACTGTAGTACTATTTTTTTTTTTTTTTGCAAGATTTTTGAATGTGTCTGTGACATTTGTGAGGTCACTGATCCTGTTCTTGTACACTAAACTAACCCAAGCATGCCATTATAGACTCCAGCCTAGCCCCTGATTGGTTAATTAATCAATGTAGAGGTGTGTCCTGATTTTAGTCCGTAGAGTGTCAAAAAGTGATTCTGATCCAAGCTGACACATCCTCATGTCATATATTTGTTCATTTAGGGAGAGAAGAATTGGCTGGAGCTGCTGGAGCTGGCGGAGCAGGCAATAGATGGCCTTCCATTTCATCAACACCTACCCGTTGTCAAGGAATGTGTTCGTGTCTGCTCCTACTTGTGAGTCCGAAAAAAGATCATCGGTTCTGCTGCGTCCCGTTAACGATGGTTTGAACTGACGTCGTCAGGTGGAAGTTTGACCAGCCCAGTCCTGTCCTGCGGACAGAGAGTCAGAAGCTCCTCCTCAAGCTGCTGTCGCATCCTTTGCTGCACGTCAAGATGGAAACCTACACATGCGTGTTGAATGTGGTCAAGGTCAGAGCATGACAGCTGCCAGTGTTTAAATGAGAGCGCAAGTTCATGGCTGGTCTGTGTAATGGTGCACCGCCATTGACCGATCAATATTCCTGTCGTGCACATCTCTGCTTCTTACATGCAAAGCATAAGTGAGATGATGATGATGATAAATAACCTGCTTTATTTAATGTGATTACACGTGCCCCCCACTCCTCCCCTCAGGAGTGCCTCGGCATTCAGAATGTGTCGCGACAAGAATCAGGAGCCTGCGGCGGAGTTAACTTCCTCCTACACCACTGGGTGCTCTATGAAATAAGCGCCTTTGGCCTCCAGGATTCTGCAGAGAAGGTGGGCAAACATGGCTTTCTTTTCAATGCAATATAGATACACTTATATAGGCCTGCTAGAACAGGGGTTTAAGGCCAAGAGTTGATGTTGTGGTTGCTGTGAGTGTGTTTTGCCTGTTTAAATTTGGGGTTTGATATTTCAAACATACAGTGATCCGTCGTTTATCGCGGTTAATTGGTTCCAGACCCGTCCGGGATAAGTGAATTTCCACAAAGTAGGATTTAATATTAATAAATGGAATATTTTGATAGTTGGAGCATAGAAAACCTGTTTATACTTCTTCTAAACTTAAGTGTTTCAAATGGAGTGATAAAGAATCACAAAGAAGCCAAAAACCTACCACTTCCACATGGAATGAGAGGAGAACCCTTTTTTCCACGTGATCTCAGCCATGGCATGTCCGTCTCAGCCAAGGCATGTCGGCACGGCTCTGCTAGCTCATCAGCCAGACTCCATGCAGTGTGAAAGGTAATGTAATCTAACGTCATGTCTCATAACATTACTGATGCCTAGGGCCCACAATACTACATATAACTCGTCTTTCAATAATTTTTGACTTATAAGCGGCCACAGTCAACCGTGAAACACTTACTAATAAATTTTTGAAAACCTGCAATAGAGTGAGAGTGCAATGTTTGAACCGATGTAGCAGTATGCGGCCCTCAGTGGAAAAGGTTTGGACACCCCTGATCTAAAGCAGTGATTCTCAACTTGTGGGTCACGAACAAAAACGCTTACACACAAATAATAATATGCACATCTACAACCCGCAAGGCATGCTGGGTAAACTTGCGGTAGCTACTCTTCCTCACACACTACACACACAATTTGGGTCCCAGCTCGGCATTTAGGGGTGATGGTGGGTCCCTCAGCCAAACTAGTTGAGAACCAGTTATCTAGACAACCCTCTCCATTTTGTTCTGTCCAAATGATGGGTAAATTTTTTTTTTTTTTTGCATTTCTCTGTTTTCTATTGTGAGATGATGAAAACCTAAGCTAGTGAGTGTAGACATTATGAAACGGTGACACGGTCACCTTGAAACTGTGTTAACTCAAGATTGAGTCTATTTCTTTTTAGTAATATCCCACAGTGATGCTTTTATTAAATTAAAAAAAAAGGTAATTGCAGCCATTTTAAGGATCCCGGGGCAAGGTCATTCATGCAAATTGACTCTCGCCAGCCGTCACTTTTAGAGATGTTAGTTTAGGTCCTGGTTGTGAGGAATAATAGTAATTAAACAAAAGGCCCGCATAGCAGTTATGACCACCGCGGGCCTTGTAAAGCTCTCCAATATTATGTTAAGGCTGTTAAACTGCCAGCATGGCGTAGCACTGGACATTTAAAAGTCTGTCACTTGCATTACCTGCTGTCTTTATCCACCGCGCTAAATGTCAACACTTAACCTGTGATCTACAGGTCAATGCCGCCGCCAAGGATATCCTGCTATTCCTGCTCAAGGGACAATTGATGATGACAGCGTCAACCTGGGACAGATTCAGCGCGGCACTTTGCCGGGTCATCGCCGTATTACAGGTGTTGTTGTGCTGTTGTACGGCTCACAAAGCGCTATCACGCTCGGCATTTATTAGCTGATATTAACGGAGCCAGTGCGGGTGGGGTGTTGGAACGGAGTGGTGGTGGATGTTTCCCCTGTAATCCAAATTACTGTGATCAAAAGTGCAAATGTAGCGCTCGTGGACCAACAAAGGCTGTTTATTGAGCTGCCAGAGAGCAATATTTACTTATTGTCTCATTTACATAGTCCCGTTTTATTGTTTCTTTTTTCAGGTTGGCGGGGAGGAGGAAACATGCTGTTATTAGTTGTTCTGTTTCAGGCAGCAGAAAGCCAGAAAATTCTTCAAGAATATGCATGAGCTTGTGACGAGGTTGTCAAGTGTGATTTAATTGAAGGAGGCCATTCAGAAATGTGCAAGAAGAAGCAAAATGATAGCACCCGTAATCAAAGTCATGCAAATTTGACTTACTCTTCTGCTGCTTAGCTGGAATTGCCCATTGTTCATGTCATTGTCTGCCAAGGATGCTTGAACATGCATGTGTGTGCGAGACAGGTTTATGCGAGCACAGAGGAGTCACTGGGAAGCTGTGTCCTGCTGCTAAGTGACATGTTGGAGGTTGCGAGAGACGACACCTTTCCAAGCACGGCCAAGTTAAAAGCCGCGCTCAGACTTCTTTTCGCCAGACAGCCCGCGTGAGTCAACATTTCTAATGATGCCTCCCTGCACTTGTGTATGTGTCCTCTAATGATTTGCTGCTTCTGCAAAGTCATTCACAGTGAACATTTTGAGTTTCATCAACATTTTCAAAGCAATTTGCCTCAAAAGTTCAAACTTCCACAAGGGAAAATGTGAACATATCCACAGGACCAGCAGTGATTCTTTATGTGACATAGGAAAGTGCCATTAATTACCGTATTACTGCCCTTTTATTTCTAATTGTTTGCTGACTCTGCTTCATTGATCACCATTATCTTCAAATCAGCATCATAACTCCTCCTCTGTTGTTTGCTAAGTTACCCAACTTTGGAGGTCACGGGCGTGTGTGAGTGACAGGAAGAAAAACTCACGTTAGGAAAAGTCATTTTGCGTCACCTGCTGGTTTGCTTGTACAAAAATCCACAAGTAATTGAGGCATCGATAAAAATGTCTTTTTCTAACTTGGCATTGACGTTCTCCTCCGATTTCAGATCAACATTTGCAATAAAAGTGACTGTTGTAATGATTAGATTTGTTTCAGCTTCAGGGCCCTCCCCCGTCTCTATTCAGTATGCCTCACGCACTCATTAAACGCTTTTTAAAGTCTAGAATGTAGAAGTACTCACCTATAATAAACGATAACGTAAGATGATTCATTAACAGACGCTGTAGAACAGCTATGTTCAAAGTGTGGCCCGCGGATGTTTTTTTATTTGCCCGCGGCACAAAAATATAATTTAACAAGAAAACCGAATAAATGACAAATTCAGGTGTAATTTTACAAGAATAAACTCAAAATATTAGAGAAAAAAGTTGTAATCTAACAAGAAAAGGTCATAATTTTATGAGAATAACATAATACTGTGAGGAAAAATTGCATAATTTTGCTATCATAAAGTTGAAATATGCAAAACAATACCGTTTCTCACCTCAAGTCTCTGCCTTTCTTTTGAGCATGGATGCAAAATAACCCAAAATGGAGGCAAAGAAAGTTGCAAATGGCAGAATTTTCATAAAGGTGAGGAGCAGTATTGAATTCAAGAGTTCATCTCATAGCAAAACAGGAATGTGTTGATCTCGTTGCCACATCTTGTCTTTGACGACAATCATGCCTTCAGTGAAGGTAAAAGTAACCTTAAATGTACATGTATCTTTTTCATTCTTCATTTATATTTATTTGCAATTGTTTATGCATGTAAAACTACAGTCTTGTAGCGTAACTGTTATTTAGACGGAGTTGACTTCTGTTTCCTGTTTCCATGCATTAGCAAGGTCATTTTTTTCATTTTATGTTGACATTTTTGTAGTTTTGTGATGAAAGATACATTGTGTATCAATGACACAACAAGACGCGTGCCATATTGTAAACTAACTGGAAAATGTAACCAAAATTTTGGCGTAAATTTCCCACCGCACTAACTGAGGTTGGTGTCAACTTCTTTTGATGCTTGTGTAGCAGTTAGGAATGTTAAAATGTTACCTAAATTGTATAGTTAATGGAGGTTTTATTATGGCGACAGTTGGTACCTGGAACAAATGAAATCACTGTACATGATTTCCCGTGGGAGAGGTTTGAAATTAGAACAGTTCAGACATTAACCAGCTTCATGGAACGGTTGTGTTCAACTTTGGAGGAACTACTGTAGTTGTTCAAGCAGACAAGCTCTCGAGACGTTTGTGATGGACACATTATTACTGTCTGTTGCTGTCTGCCCATCGACTCATCAAGTCATTTAAATGCTCTGCGAGGTCTGTGTAAAACAGCTACTCAGTCCCAGTCTATGAATATTGATGGAAATGGAAATTCACAGCCGGCCAGTCGATGAGCTCCGCTGAATTTTGAACACATAACAGATTTGTCTGCTCCGCTTGACGCTTTTGTTAGCGATTATGCTCGGAATATTTTGCTTCTGAGGCGTCTTGTGTACCGTCATAATGAAGATAAAGGGCTTTTTTTCCGCCGCCACTAAAGTTGATTTATGTGCTTTTGCTGAGAGAAGATGCTTATTTTCCTGGGTGGGTTTTTAATTAGGTCTTGTGTTCATTGCAAGAACAGGGTGAGAATAGCAGCAGTGCAACACATCCTGCCACACTTAAGCGGAGATGACAACGTCAGCGGGGCCAGACCACAGCTGGGGCCGTCGGTGACCTCCTCGCTTCCCAGTCTCTACTGCATCAGACACCCTGTGGAGGTGGCGCTCGACACCAGCAGCAAGTCTCTACTGAAGGTATAAATAGACACCGTGTGAGTTACCCTTAAATAATTATGTATCATGTTGTGTTTTTGGTCAACCTCTAATCTGGAGCAGTGTTTCCCAAACCTTTCACAGTTCCCGTACCCCTTCAGATATCCGATCTGAAGCCATGTACCACCTACTCCTGTACACTTGAAAAACATAAACCACAATAAGCACACAATAAAGTATTAGTCAGGGTTATTTCTCACCTGTTGGATACAGTATATTTAATGAATTATTGTACATTATTATTATTATATTTATTCTATTTTAATTATGAATTGGTTGTATTAATTTAATTATTTTATACATGTATTTATTTCAGAATTATTACATACATTATTATTGTATTTTAAATATTTAATAATTGTATTCATTTGATAATTTAGGAATTATTGTATATATTGTATATACAAACGTATGTATTTTTTCACATAATGCACACATAACATTTATCAGCTTCCTGTTCCGTCTCCTTTCTTTTGCACTGTACTCACTGTGCCGTGCAAGCACTGTTCACATGATGATGCATTCAAGCGCACTGCGTGACTCTGAATGGGCTTTCAAACACCAATGTAGTCATGAGACGAGGACCATAGCTCGTGCCGATTATGGCTGCATTGGCTGTGGCAGGCTGATGGCTGCGCTTGTATCACCTCCGCTCCCCTTTTCCCCCTCCCCTTGCGCAAGTCTCGTGTTCGTGTTGATAAAGTGTGCTTATTTGTGCGTATGTATGCTGAGATTTTTTGACCGTTCCACACTGCACTCCCGATAGGAGCTTAATTTGAAATTGTCTTTTTTCCCTCCCCTGTCCTCTTGTTATTCCCTTTCCTCTCCCTCCTTCATCGCCCAGTCATCCTGTCCTGCCTACACCCCAACCCCATCTTATTGTATAGTATGGTGTATATGTATGGATGATTGCGCAATTCCGCTTGTACCTCTGTAAAAGTGACGAGTAAAGGCATTCTGATTCTGTTCTTCATTTTTAATCACGTACCCCCATGACTATTTTACTAGAGCATTTTAGTCAAATATAATTTACAATGTTGGATGTCAAAATGTAAAAAAAAACAACACTGCAAATATATTCTTATTTTAAAGTTTTGCTTCGCCACTTTTGTGTAATTTCTAGGTAAAATATACAAAAAATTACAAACTTAAAATTTGGCCAGCATATGAACTATTTTACCTGAAACTGGAGACTTGAGTAGCTTTTCTACCTGAGTGACTCTCATTAAGCACTCATTAGGCTTATATTATTTATCTTTGTTATTATTTTCCTTGTGAATTCAAGTAAAAGTTGTAGCTTGCAGCCTCTCACCCCAGTGTTGCTTTTTTTTCTTTTGTTGAAACAAAGCAGGTGATAATGCATCCCCCATCCTTACAACTTGTGGCATCTGTGTTTGCCATTAATAAGGTGGAATCGGTGGAGAAGCTGTTCTGTATGCTGTCCTCAGACACCGTTGACGTGGCACTGAGAAGATCTTCTGCTGAGCAGCTGTCTGTGGTTCTGCAAGGTTAGCATTCTCGATGTAAAAAAACAAAAGCAAAAAAAAAACGAAACCCTCCTTACGCTTCAGTATATCTTTGACTTTACATCTGCGTTTCCTACCTAATGCGTGAGCGCTGTCAGACCAGAGAAAGCATTTTATGTTTCTCAAGAAAAAGTGCTGACTGCTTACTTTCGCTTGCTTACTTCTTCCTTAAATTAGTTTCACAACACACTCTCTCTCGCTCTCATCACAGTGTTGAAGTGAAAAACAATGTAGCAGACTGCAGTTGGCAACAATTATGAGGGGATCCAACTATAACTGCAGGCTTGAGTTTTTTAGTGGGATTGTATGAATACGGTAGAATCAGAATACAGTGTAATAGTAACCGTCATAATATCATCTTTAGAAACTCCTTCCAAAATGGAGAGAGCACTACTGCTCTCAGTGCCATCGGGAGCTCGGTGAACTTCCTTGTTGGGCTTTTGCTGGCTTGTTAGGTTAATTTAGCTTATTCAGCCTCCCAGGTAAGTTCTTGATGCTATTGTGTAGCTGGATAAATCGTAATGCGTTACGTTAACATACCGGACACCTATTCAGTCTGGTGTTGCGTGTGCAATTGTGAGGTTGTATTACTTGGCTTTCTTGAATTTTGGTCTTGAATTTTGTGAAATACATTTCAAAATAAAGGCAACTTAAATATGTTTTTTTTTTTTTTTTTCATGAGGCATTTTTTGACCGATGCGACTTATACTCCGGAGCGGCCTATAGTCCGAAAAGTATGGTAGTTGGACATTGTAACGCGCATCTCTACCTTCAACGTGTTCAAAGTGCCTTGTGCCAGTGTCTTGCCCAGTATCTTACCCAAGGATACTTCAACATGGTCACGGGAGGACGGAGGACTGAACCAGGAACCTCCAGGTTGGGGAGATGACCACACTACCACATGAGCCATGCTGCCCTCCGTGGACAGCAAACAGGGGGGCGACATGGCTCAGGAGGTATAGTCTCATAAGCTGAAGGTTGCTGGTTCTATTCTCTATGTTGACGTATCCTTGGGCAAAATACTGAACCCCCAGTTGTTTCTATTGCTGCGTCATCAATCGGTAAATGTGTCAAAGGGCTTTGAGTACCTGGAAGGTAGAAAAGCCCTCCACAAGTGAAAGAACTCCCCTATTTAAAACCAATCTATTTGTTTGCTTCCTTCTCTGCAGACACAACATTGCATCCGGTGTTGAAGAATCTTGGAATAACAGACAAAGCCATTTCTTTCCTTATCTGCAGCGTTAATGGCAACAAGGTAAAAAGCAACCTGCTGCTTTGCTAAAACAATAAACAGGTAAATACGGGGTACCTGAAGCCAAACGGAAGGAATTCCGCCCCGGTGCGTGCAGTCAACTATAATTGCCTCAACACGACCTCGTTGATGCACACACAGGAGTTCATATGTTGCCAGTGGATGTCGAGGAGACCCACTGAGGCGTGGATGATAGAAGGATGAAATGGCCTGTGTTAACAGTGTCAGACAGGCCCCCGCTCGGCTGTGATTTTTGCCCTCCAGCGCCTGGCGATCATTCCTTTGAATCAGACGCTGCGTCCGGGCCTGTTTGGCCGTATTGAAGCAGGCTTAGAATGACCTGTCTTCAGGTGTTATTTGTCCCATTGCGTTCACTTGTACAGTATGTGTGAGGCAACTCTTGCAATTGAGCACCATGTGTGTTTGTTCCAGAGCTCGGATTGCATGCTGGAGCCGTGTGTGTGTATCCTGCGGAAACTGGTGTATGCCGATCCATCTCTGAGGAGCAGCCTAGCGCAGCGCAGCATCTTGCTCGTCACTCTGCTTCGAGGTGCACTATTTTGCAAGACGGCTCATTAAGCAATGAGCTTGCACATTTCTGCACGTGTGCGGTGTAGCTCGGGGGCACATTTGCATAAGATATACAAGCCGTTTACTGATGCATCGCTTTCAGCCGTGTTGTGACAGCACTCGCCAAACACTTTATTAGGGACAGTTGTGCATCACATGAGATCCAATAGAAGAGGGACTGTATATCAAAAATTCTGTCTTAACAAAGACCATTTTTATGTTTGCGTGAAGAAAAGCGCAGACCTTCTTTTTGGAGAGGTCGTTTGGCGCCACCTGTCGACATATATCAGGGGTGTCCAAACGTTTTCTACCAAGGATGCAGGGGACCGCTTTGACATTTTTTTATATATATATATATATATATATATATATATATATATATATATATATATATATTTATATTTATATTTATTTATATTTATATTTATATATATATATATATTTATATTTATATTTATATATATATTTATATTTATATTTAAAAAATGATTTTTTTAAAAGCTCCATCTGTTTAAAGCCGGAGCTTTGTGTTATTGATTATTAATATCAACATGTCAGCTTTTGTCTTTACATTTTGCCTTTTTGCTCTATTTTTGCTGGGGGTTTTTTTGTATGTAATTTTATTTCTACAAAGTGCTGCAGGCCAAAAATAAACGAGCCACGGGCAACTTTGAATACCGCTGGAATATATAAATTGCTACACCCTGAAAATAAGAGAGCCCTCTGTTTTTTGGAAACCCATTTTTGGAAAAATATTTTTAAAGAGAAATCATGTTTTCAATGTCACTAAAATTCTTTTTATATTCATATTTCTCTCTTCTGTGTGAGTGACAGGAAAAAATGCTCATGACTCCAATTTTGGATAGGGAGTTTGGCGCCACCTGATGGTTTAGCAGATATAAATCTTGACACCCCGAATCTAAGATGACCCTGAATATAAGAGAACCTTCCTTTTTTTCAGGACCAATTTTTGGAAAAATATTTTTAAAGCCAAAATCAAGGCCAAAAAAAAGGACAAATAATTTTTTCAATGTAACTAAAATTCCATTTATATTCATATTTCTCTCTTCTGTGTGAGTGACGGGAAGAAAAGCTTGTGACTCCAATTTTTGACAGGGAGTTTGGCGCCACCTGTTGGTTTAGCATCAATAAATCTCTACACTTCGAATAGAAGACAAGGCGTCTTTTTCAGACCGTATTCAACGACAGGGGTTCTCAGCTAGTGTTATGCTGGGACCCACATTTTCCCATGGTCATTAAGTTGTGACCCAGATTTATGGAGTTTTATTTTTATTTAAAAATAGCCTTCAAAACACATGCATGTCATCTTTTTATTGCAAGAAATACATGTGCAAAATGTATTTCAGAGCACAATCAATATTATAACAGTAATAAATGTCAGCAATACTAAGAAGATATATGTACTAAGACTATTGGACAATTTGATTTGAATAGTTTTAGTGTAATTTTGATTGGTTGTCCGCGACCCACCCAGAAGTTTTGGGTTTCGGGAAAAATATATTGAGGTCAATACTATAAAAACTTGCTGTCAGTGTCAAGAAAAACTGCGTTAAACAATTTTTGTTAGTGCTTATTTGTCGTAAATGTCATTATGGTGTGCACATGTGCCTAATATTGTGGTCCTTGAGATATGGATTGCATTTTTTTATATTTCCCGAATGACATAGTGCTGTATTTGAAAAGATGATGATTAAACCGACATTTTTAGATCAGATTTTTCAAATCTTTTCTCATCATGACAGCATCCTTAATCCTGAAGGCGAACAATAACAGCGTGAATGAGGCTGCCGTCCTGATGAGTTTGTTGCTCTTTGATGAAATAAGCAGCATGGAAATATGGTGAGTGATAACATCTATCCACTCAGAACCTTTGCATTACCTCTTGATTTATATCGCCCCATCAGGTCGGACAAAACCCAGAGCGATGGCAGCCTTCCAACCTTCTCACTCCCGCTATTAGTAGTGCGCAGGTAAACTTTAACGTCCAGATTGCCGCCGCCATTCTCTTTTTTTTATATGCTTTGCTCACAGGTTTTATTTGCCCATCAACCTGTCCTCTAGGTTCAACATCCCATTCCAGGCAGCGAGCCACCACGCAGTCAGCCCGTACTGCTGCGTCCTGGCACCCTCCTCTGATCTACTGACTCTCGCCCCCGCTCGCCAAGCTCTGCAGGTGGCTTGGAACGTTGCGTGGCACTGCGGGATTGACAACCTGCTTGAGGAGCGCAATTCGAACCCTGAGTAAATACTCTTTGTCTTCATTGGTTATCTATGGCCTTTACAAAGGGGAAGAAATGCTAGCAACAGAGAGATTTAAAGCTCAGGCAAAGTTTGTATTCCATTGCACCCATAAAACAATTCAGCATCCTTTCATGCCACTGAAACATATGCTTAGAAAAGGCTGCTGTCTTGTGTTTCATTTGTCTTCATTCCCATCTAATGGGACCTAATTGAAACAGATGAGCGTGTCGCTAACACGTTCTAAAGTAGCGTGATTGCTAAATTTCATACCATCACCGAACATTTAGAGCTAATGTCGTGTCCTGTAAAACAACATTTAGTTAAAGCAGTGCGCCCCAACCTTTACTGAGCCGAGGCACGTATCTTATATGAGAAAAATCTGCAACCGGTGGCTACGCAGGTTAATTATATACCTTCTGCCATCTAGTGGAAGAACATGTAATTGTTCTGCCTGACACTATACGTCATTGGCTTAGATTGATTATTTGTAGTAAATAAATAAGAATTTCTGGACCGATTAAGTGATATTGGCTCATTTCCCAAGCCACACTACTGTAGTGTGCCACGGCAAAGTGGTTGGGAATCATTGAGTTACATCAGTTAACGCACACGAGTGGACGATAATAAGCAACAACTTCATTAACTCTAAAAATGTAATTTTACCTATTTACCATCAAACTATTTTTAAAAAGGTGCCACAAGGTATGCTGGGAGTGCTTCCGACTTACCAATTGCAGCCCACAGGTCCCCTAATTGAAGAAGGGTGGTGGTCGGTTGCAGTTACACATTATACAGTATAAACATCAAAAATGTCTAACCCTTATAAATTAGTGTTCAAACAGGAGAAGTGTGACAATAACCATAGAACCCGACATGGAACTTGGGACATAAGAAAGGGCCTGGCTGCTCAGTCCAATATGAGAAAATAATTACATACACTGCCTAATTTTACGTTCCACTTATAGTTAATAAATGTTTTATGATGATGACATTTTCTTTATTGTTCTCAAGCTGCTAAATTCCCCCCAGAGGAGGCTTGCCTTGCACTGAAACGCGCTGTTCTGCACAGTCAAAGCACACTGTAGCTACATGTGTTTATTAACCATTCGCCCTCTGCAACACTCACACAGATTCCACCGTGACCTGAAGCTGCCAGAAGCCCAGATTGCATCACTGCGAGCGACCCACCTTCCCAGCGCCCTGCAAGATTGCGTTCGGGGTGTGGTGATGGCGGCGGGACACAGTTCGGTGATCTCCGCCCTCGCCAAGCTCAACCTCTTCTTGATGGTTGACACACTGGCCCTCCCCCACACGCCTACCTACGGGTGCAGAGAAACTCTGGACTCGCTGGGCTGGCAGGCTGCTGTGAGCAGGTACAAACACAAATAGAGATTTAATAGGCATTAAATACGCTACATCAGGGGTGTCCAAACTGCAACCCTGGGACCATTTTTGGCCAGTGTCATGGAATACTGAGAAACCACACAGACACATCTACAGTTTGAGGGAGAAGGGGCACTGCTTGTTTATTCAACAACAGTTAAATAGAGTGGTAAATAATAACAAATGACGTGGTATTACCAGAGGGGTGCAAGGGGTGCACTTCCCACTTAAATAATTTAGCAAAACATGCTATGAAAGAACAACTAACAACCTTCAGAGTCAAACTGAGTTGGAATTGACAGAAATATTCGTTCTACAATATAACTCCTCCCTCTTGGGGGGTCCCAAAACCCCTAAAACAAACGAAAATGTCCCTTTTGTCCCAATATGAGAAGACTGTAAAGCACGTGCATGATTGATAACATTGGCACAGTTCATTCATTGAGTCAAGTTCATGATTTCAGTTCACGGGGATCACGGTCTAAGTTCTTCCACAGGAAATGGGCTTGTTTTTTTCTGGAAGCAAAGCTTTTGGCAGACCCCGAGCTTATGTAAGGGGTGCACTTCACACGTAAGGAATTTAGCAAAACATGAAAGAGCAACTGCTAAACAACCTCAGGTCAAGTTGACCACTTCACAGAAAGATTCATTGTAAAATGTAATCCTAAACTCCCTAAACAAATGAAAATGTCCCTTGTTTATATCACTGTGTCAGTTCAACTCGGTCGTTTCTTGAATTGAGTTCATGGATGAAGTTCATGTGTTGAGTTCATTGGGATCACCATGCATGTTCATCCTGAGGAAATGGGCTTTTTAATGAGAAATATTATTAGAAGTGTGGATATTTTCTTAAGATAGCTTAGCATGTATTGGATTTGTTTTAGCGTCTTTAATACATGAAATACTGGATGCCATGGACAAAAGTATTGGGACACCTGTTTCGGCGACAGTGACAATTCCTCGTCATTCAAAACTGAAAGGGGTCAAGGGCTTCAAGTTCTTCTTCACCAGAACTGTCTTATAGCTCGGGAAGCATAATGTGAATTCAGGAGGAACTAAGAAGTTTAGTGCAACCCTTGATTAGTTAATGACTTGATGAATAGGTATGTTTTCACATTTTATCCACCTAGTGTTCAGTATGTCTTGTTTAGGTGAATGAATTAAGCTAATTAACAGGCGGCTTTTATAGCTGCCGTTATCTCGGGCCGCTTCTGCAACTCTGCAGAACTATGTGGGACAGTGCTTGCTGTAAATTAAATGTTTTCACGGCTCACCGGGTGCAGCAGGGTAATTTCTTTTTCTCCATCGCTTCCCGGAGCTCCGATATGGCTAATAAAGCATTGCAAGGGGGGGAAATACGATACGACGATTTAGCACGCAACTTTGACACAATTTCAAGGAGAGCTGATTCTCATTTCTCATTTTATTGTGTGTGTTTGTTTTTAATTCGTCGTATTGAAACAAATAAATATATTCTCTTTGTTTCCTTGAAGATAAAACGGCATACTTCTCACTGCTCTCTCTGATGGCGACTGTGTCTTTGCTCTTCCCTCCCTGCAGGTTTCTCCAGGTGCATCCAGCCTCTGTGGAGGATGAGAGGCTGCTGGCGTACGTTGTTGCATTTCTGAACGCCTACTTCAAACACATGCGTGCGCACAACGCGTCTGACCCGGAGGACAAGGACCTGCGCTGGATGCTGGAGCTGCTTCTCAACGAGGTAGAAAAACCAAGCCCAGCAGCAATATGTGTCTTATTAACGTGTGTGCATCTCTGTTATGATAATCCGGTTAGGACTCTTCTCGCCAACACGGCTGGTGATGTAGTTGAAATCACCGCAAAAATAAATCCAACTCTAAACATATTGTTCCCTCATAAAACCACAATAACATCACAGCTTCCAAGTTGGATTCATTGTTTACCTGGAGGGGAAGGGGAAGCAGGCGTGGTGGGAGCATTGCAAGTCTTGCCTTCTCATTAATGTGAGAGTGTGTGTGTATAAATATGCCCCTCCCCTCTTGGCACCCACCACAGACTCAGATTGAATGCCTGGTTGTGGCGAGATGTGCCACTCTGACTTTTCTGCAATTACACAACAACATCTGGTGCTCCTCACACATATATTAGCAACCTACTAGAGTGTACTAGTCATCACCGCATTCTCGACAGGAGGCTTGGTCAAATGTACACTCACTTGACGCTTCATTCATTCATACCTTTACAATGGTAATAATAATGCACATTTTTCATGTAGCAATTTCAGTTTTTTTACTGTAGTGGTATAGAAATGTTATACATATTTGTAATAATGGTTAGCGTATTTAGCTGCATGAGAAGCATTGAATATTCAAAACATCTCTAATTACCATGCAGTGCTGTTCTACGCCACTGCAAAGCACAATTAGAGTTTTGCCAAGGCTGAGCAATCCTGATTTGGCTCAACACCAAATTGTGCACCTTCATAGAGCTCCTGTGCGAACCAAATGGTGATGTTAATGTTCATTATTTACTGAAAGCTAAAAATGTAAAATACTACTACTAATGATGCATTACTATGCAGCGTTTCCACGTTTTTTTTTTTTTTACAATAATTTACATGTTTTTGTTATTTCTGTGTATTATTTAAATCATTTTAAAATTTGTATAACAACAAACCCAAATTCTGACAGATCTGTCGAAAAAGTGTAATGGTTTCTTTCTTCTTGCATGTCCTGCCTTGCCTCAAAGTTGAAATGTTTTGCATGTTTTTATTGTTCTAGTACATGTACTACATATACGCAAATATTGTACATCCCCATTTATTTTCTTATTATTCCTTTTAAGGAAACCATGTTCCTCCTTGATTTGCTTCCTGGTGTGGAGAGTGCAAACACAGGGCAGCACCCAGAGGAGCCTGAGGAAGTAAAGAACCATGTTCGCCAGAAACTGCAGAGGGAGCTCTCATGCCTCTTTAAAAACATGCTCCATCACCTGACACACACCTCTGACAGGTAAAGAGAGTCACAAAGGCATTGTTTTTTTGCATCATACCTCCTGCTTTCTTGCTCATGCTGCTCTCTGCTGTCTGTCTTTCGAGGCTATGTTTGGCATTAGCGGGGCCCTTCAAGAGCCAGCTGGCACTGCGCTTGCTGCAGAGCCTGCGGGTGTCTGATGCCCCGCGTTTCTACGGCCTTCCCAGCTTGGAGAGGACTCTGCAGGGCATGGTCAGTCTGACAGCCCAGCCTGGCTGGAGCTCGCACTGCCCTGACCTGTCGCCCGCCTCCCTCTGTGCCAAGTACCTCAGCGGCCTGTTGGAGGTGTGTGGGAACCAGAATTCTTCCTCTACCTTTACAAGGATAATACTGCTCAGTTTTGATTGAGACGATAAGAGAGGTATTGTGCGCGGCATTATTGTCTCTGTAAAAGAGCATTTAGGATGTATTAGATTGTGTAGCTGTACCTAATGTTGTGGCCAAGGTGTGAATGTAGTATAAATGAAAGTGTGTGCGTGTGTGTGTGAGCTGCATGGACAGCTTGTCTCATCACAAATTTTAACTTTTACAGCATAAACAGAATTAAGATTTTATTTTTATATGATTTTTATTTTATTGTATTATTTTTTTAGTATACGTTTGTTCTTTTGTTGCTAAAATAAAAATCATATAAACTGATAAATAAATGCATCAGTTTATTTTACTATATTATTACTTTTTTTTATTTATTGTATTATTTTATTTTATTTTTGTTGTTTTTAATAGGTTGTTTTTCCCGCAGAAAACACACCGCATTAGTATAAGTCGGGAATAAATACGTGATAATACAGGTCAAATGTACAGCCCACATGCATACGCCCACAATTTTTACATGTTTATGTCTTTATGCACCACTGATCATGTTTTTTCCGACCAGAGTTGAGATGTCACACTTTGTTGGGTGGTCCTTGAATGCACCATAGTTGTGTGCTGCAAAGCAAACGTTACAGAAACGTAGCTGTCGCTGATGCTGCCACAGCTTCATAAATCCATCTGTTTATTGATTACCTTACATTATCATTCATTGGCGGTGAGCTCGTAAACATTTTATATTTTAAAATGCATTTAAGTGTGTGAGGCACATACTGTATAGGTTTGTGTTCCAAGAGAACAAAGGCGGAAAGCGGGGATCTTCTGGATCTTCTGTATTCGATTGTGCAGCTGTACCTAATGTTGTGACCGGTGTGTGACTGTAGCAAAAATGGAAGGTGGTGTATCTCCGCAGTGTGCGTGTACTTGTGTGTTGCATGGCCAGCTTGTCTCGCATCAGAGATTAGAACATTTACAGAGCTGAATGAGTAAGAAACTGTGCTTTCAGAGGAGCTCATTAAAACCAAGATATTCATGGGACTTGAAATAGTTAAAAAAAAAAACATTCAATGATTAGATGTTGCACATTGCAGAGATACTGATGAGATTAATCAAGCCTGCCCGCTCCATCTGTTCAGTTGCTCCACAGCCCATTTAAATGATAACATGGAGCGGACCCGCTTGCACAGCAGCAATGCGTCTGAGCCTTTTGTCTTTCAGAATAAACGCCTCCCCCCCCGCGGAATTAACTATCATGTTAACACGGCAGCTTTTTTTTTTGTGTTCGTTGTGAACTTGAATTAAGATCACACGAAGAGTGGAGGTGGTCTCCCCCACATCACATACCTCTCCTTCTCGCTCACTTCATTGTTGGACACATCTTTCTGCACGTTCCTCCTGGCTCTGAAGGGCCCTAAAGCGTGCACAGAACCCTCCCGCCCCGTTCCCTCTTCTTCTGCTTTTCCGCGCAGTCCCACATTCTGATTGCACATCAGAACAGCAAAATAAGATCCCTTTGGATCGGTGGTGGGCATACGGTAACCTCCAGCTGAGCGACATGTATCCTTTTTAGTCTTGAAATGTTAAAACATAGGAGCATGCAATGTCCACTAGCTCATCTGAATTAAGAAACAATGCTGTCTTCTGCACAGGTGATCTCCTCATTTTATGTGCAGTGGGGAGGCAACTCAATGTCCTTCATGGGGAAAGGCGTGACCAAGAATGCCCTCATATGCTTGCTTCACTTGTCGCATGAGATGATGGCTGAGAGCAAGGAGAAGGTAAGCAGTGGTGGTGCACAGGGAGAGAAAGCAATATAGAGTCAATATTGAAGGTCTCATATTATATTATTTCTCAACAATTTAAACAAGTCCCAGAGTTCCCGGCATAAAAACGTGATATCGGCCAACATTGGTATTGTTTTTTTTTTCCCTACAATAAAAGCCGATACGGCACTTTTAGCACAAAGCTCACAAGTTTGCAACACTGCTGAACTTGCTGCATCATTAAGTTAATACTGTGCTGCTCACAAGTCTGTGAGAATATGGTAAGTCTATATTTACACAATGCACTTACCACTTATCGCGGGGGAGGGGGGTTACCATTTCACACACTAGTCTTACTCACTGTGTAATAGCAACAATAATATGGAAGTGTAGAAAAACGCATTTCCGTGATGGAGTTCAGAGTGTGCACAGCACAATTTTGCTTTTTTTTTTTTTTTTTTTAAGGTTTAGTATGGCACTAGCCACTACAAATGCAACAAGGACTTTTACTGTATGTACATGCATCTTACCGCTTACTTCTTTTATCCTGAATTTGGATAATAAAGATGAAAAATGCAGTTTTGCATGCTGCTAGAGATACTAGCGCTGATTGCTTCCACTTTGATGTCAGCTGACTGATGTCATGGAACGTTTGTGACTTGGGTTACAGTATCGTTTGATTCCTAGTGATATCGACTCGAGACCACTTTGTCAACACAGATACATACAGTATATTGACCCTTGTCAGGGTCACTTAGTGGAATTTCTTGCCTTATTAATGGGGTCGGGACCATGGGTTTGTATTGTGTGTGTCCCAACTTTTGGCCTGTACGGTAAATAAATCAATAAATGGGTCAGAGGTATCATGTCCACGAGGAGGGAAAAAAACCCACAATGACAAAAGCCACCTAAGCACCTTTTCTCTTAAAAATGGAGCAAACAAGTGAGGGGAGATGATTTGAGTGAGTGTTTCTCACGTTTGCTTCTCATTAACAGCCTGCCGGGACGCATAGCTTATTAGTGATATAAAATCATTAAACATTTTACATAATAGAGGAACTTTATGCATAAGTTTCATTTCACTTCATACTCAATGATTGCATTTTGGAAAACGTGCTTAAGATGATTTCGTTCATCATATTGATTGAATAGTTGGCATAGTTTTCTTTAAATTCTTCTCTCCCTCACCAAACTAGATTTTGATTATGGCGATACATCGGTTTTTGTTAATACTTCCAAAAAGGTCAAGCAATTTTTCTCATAGTAAATAATGGAAATCCAATAAATCCGTTCCAGACACCGCAAACTATTTAAAAATAAAAATATTGTGCCAAGAATAATCAGTTTTACATGCAGAAAACCATTTGAAATACATATAAATGACGAATAAATCAGGCTTTTTCGTACATTCTGGCGTGATGGAATTCAATGGTCTTTCTTGCCTTCTTTATCAAATTGCTGACACTCGCAACCTTCTTTGGCCTCTTAACGGGTTGTTTAGCAGGTATACTCGATAAAGAATCCACGGATGGTGTTTTAGCAATGCATAGGTTGCTATGTTTGGGCACTCCCATTTTGCGGAACAGTACAGGGCAAACGGGCTAGTTTGTTATGTACAATATTGTGCGAAAACTGAAGTTTTGTGTCGAAATGCAAATATAATAAACAGTGAAGTTTGACTGTTTGGCTTGGCGTACGTTTGCACTCTTGACATTTTTGTTAAATATGATCATTCTAGCATTATTAAAACAGCAAATCCAATGCTGTTTAAGACTTCTACACGATGCTGTTAAATTTATAAATATTTAAGCTGTAATGTGGGAGAAAAGCTTTAAACTGATCTTGCAAGTGCTTGAATTTGACCTTGTTCAAGCTGCATGAGCAACGTAAGCTCTCTTATTGATATTCAGCAGGGAACAAGACTGCACATTATTAAAACATTTACACAAGGCAACCAAATGTTTCTCTTTTGTCTGGACAAGGACATCATTTCCATGTGGTCTTTGGGGAACGAGGGCAACTCAGAGGAAACAAACGCCTCTCAGCTGGGCTTGGCCTGGCTTATCCCGATGTGGGTGGACAGGGATCAAGAGGTACGTACGGGCGTCCCGTGTTTCTCATTTTTAAACATAAATACATAGAAAGATAAATATCATTAGTATTTAGTGCTCATTTTTCCTGGCATAAAGTCTTTCTGATGATTTCTAGACACTCTGCTTTTGGGGAACTAAATGAAAGCCCGTGAGAGCTCGTCACACCAGTTCTCTCTCTGTCTCCAAAAATAGCTCCCCACGCAACCTCGTGGCATCATTACTTTGGGTGGCCACATTGAATATGGTTTGTAGTTCTTCCTGATTAGTTTGTTGTCCCACCCAGGTGAGGTTTGCCAGTTTGGGTTTAGGCGCCGCTCTGTCCTCGGTGGCGAGCGGGTGCCAGGCTCTGTGCACCAGCTGCCAGAACATCAGCGGAGGCCTGTGGGGCACCTTGCTCAACATCCTGCTCGATCAGCACGAGAGCAGCATGGTCCGAAGAGAGGTGCGCTGCTCTAACTCTTCTAATTATAACCCAACTATGTCAGTAATTTGTAACATTACATGACTCCCAAATGGGGGTCTGAAAATGAGTAGAAATTTCAATTCCCTCAAAAACTGTTGTGTTAACGCATCATAACATATCATCAATCCCCAGATACATTGCAATTTGCAATATAGGTAATATATTGGTAATAATTATAATAGCTCATTTTCCAGCGAGGGCCACATACAGAAAAATGAAAGCATGCAACTTTGCCACTTTGATATTTTGTAAAGCAACACATATAGCAAAAAAAAACAAACATGTCAGCTTTGTGATACAGGTGAAAATGGGTATTATTAGTAAGAACCTTGGTCTTCTTCCCATTTTTGCTGTTTTTTTTTTTTTTTTTTACAAATATGTAAACTTTATTCTTAAATAATCTTCATAAATTTTCTTCTTGTAATATTATGACTTTATTTATTATTTTGACTTAATTCCCATAATATTATAACCCTTTTCCCATCCTAATTTTATGACCCAATTTTATTTTTAATAGTATGACTTAAAGTTTTAAAATATTTTTTAATATTTGGAGCTCTATGCTACTAAAATGACAGCATTTTTTTCTCATAATATTACAGGTTTATTCTAGTAAAATTGAGACTTTTTTTCTCTTAATATATTGGCATTATTCTCATAAAATTACAGCTGTTTATTCCATTTCTTCTGCCGTTGTTTTTTTTTTTTTTAATTATTACTATTTCAGCTTTCTTTTTGTAAATTCTCTTCTTGGAATATTATGACTTTCTTCCCATAATAGGTTTTTATTCCCATAATCTTATAACGTTTTCCCCAACCTAATTTTCCAAACATTACATTATTTTGTTTTGTTTGTGTCTTTTATTACAACTTAAAAAAAACATCTTTTTTAATATTTCAACTTTAAGCTACCGAAATGACGTTAGTTGACTTTATTCATGTAATATGTCTTGTTAAATTCTACTTTTAGAATGTGCCGTGGGTCAATAAATAAACAGCCTCGGGCCACAAATGGCCCCTGGCCTTTGATCACCTCTTCATGAGCTGAGTTATAATTCCAGCCATGTGTCAACATCATTACGACATTTTTGACTGTCTTCCCAAGTTTCTTTTCTTGCTTTAATAATCCCAATATTTCACATGTAGCACATTCTGTCCTTTGATTGGGTTTGATATGTTAAGTGAGGCTTAACAAAGAAATAACAAGAAATTGTGACATAAAATCTATTTTGTGATAATATGTATCATAATGATAATGATAATGATATTTCCCTGCAAATCATTAAGTATTTTGAATATACGTGGCAAAAAAGTGGTGTATTCGCTGATAAAAGCAGACAGAGGGCGCTGTTGCTGATCCATTCATACATGCTAAAATCTGCTCGCCCACTCTTTCCCCCTCTTCTGTGTGTATTTGTGTGTCCAGGCTGCGTTTATCCTGCAGAACCTGCTGGTGATGCCCATGCCTGCCAATGCAGAGGAGGCCAAGGACTCCCACTGGCAGGTCAGCTGCTCTGCCAGCTAGTTAAAAAGATTTTATGGACCATGAACTGTTTTCTCTCTTGGTGCCTCTAATTTTTTTGTTTTACCCCCTTTCCTTTTTTTTTCTCTGCTTAAACCTTTTATTACTAGCTTCCATTCCCACTCTTGTTGAGCCCCGCAGGGTTCAGAGCTTGGGGATATGCTTCAAATTGAAGCTCTACTGGGTTCTCAGGCCCCCCAGCACTCCCAGTAAAATTAGAGTTTCTGAATAAATATTCCCCTTAGAGGGGGTGTTTATCTGGGGTAGAAAAAGGAATCAAAAGAAAAATGTTTCTTACATGTTATACATTGTTTGAATAGAAAATAAAAATGCACTGTTCCATCTCTCTGCCAGCACCCTTGCGTCCATGACGAGGTGTCTGGCATGTCGTTGGTGGGCCTTCCTGCTCTGCAGGCTCTGCTTTACCACTGTCAGTATTTCCAGCACATGGCCGTGTCTGCCTCCACTTGTTACAGCGGCAGATACGCCTTTCACCTCCAGAGACCTGGCGCCGGTGACGCTTGTCAACTTGGGCCTCGTGAGAATACTTCTGTTGGTAGGTTTCACTTACATGTGAGTCTACGTATTTCTTTGACATTCTAATGGTGGGGGAAACATTTTTATATACTGTACAGTAATCCCTCATTTACGGTTAATTGCTTCCAGACTCAACTGTGATAAGTACATTTCTGCAAAGTAGTATTCCTTATTTCAAAAAATATATAACATTTGTTTAAATAAAATTTTTAGAAAAACGTGTGAAGCTGTGAAATTTGAAGCACAAAGTGGCTAAAACTCTATTCTGAACCCCCGACGTCGCTTCCTGTCCCCACTCAGCTCCCCTAGCACCAGAACACATTTACAGCAACACACACGAGCACGAGTCTTATTTATGTTTTATATGTCTTATTTTCTTTGATTATGTCTGCTATATTGGGTAATATGAGTGTAAAGGTGCCTATAGGGGTGTTATTTCATGTCTAGACGGCTCTAATAATGTTAGAAACTGAAATGTGAAGAGTTTACTCGCTTTTGTGGGATACTGTTCACTACTGAATGAAGCGCTTAAACACAAAACCTGTCAAATATGTCACTTTTCATATTTTTTACATGCTTTAAGGTAAACATGCATGTGCACTGTTTATGTCCAGTTTCAGATAATTCTCTGCAGTTTTGGAGAAGCGCCGCCGCCACAGCAGCTGCTGCCGCACCAACTGCCAACTCCAGCCGACCGTCCAGCTCCTTGTCCACGTCAAGCACTGTGGTTAGCTTGGTCTTCCACATGGGTCCCCAAACAAAATAAGCATCTTGAACTAAAATCCGTGTTGTTTATGGCAGATAAGAGGTTCGGCGTCTCAGACGTCCAGGGCTGCTTCCCCTATGAGCTTCACAGAAGATGCTCCTGCTAACAGGCTAACAGCACAAGGTTACCAACATCCATGGAATTGAAGAAAGAAAATAATAGATCCAGTATGTACTCAAGTCTTTTATGAGCTGTGCGTTGATGTCTCTTAGGCCAGAGCGACACGGACACCATTGGCTCCGTTGCCACGCACGACTCCCAACAAGGCCAGCCCTCGTCCACGCAGCCCGTTGTCATGGTTACCCCTGACCTCCTGGTGGCCCACTGCGGACTGCTGATGAACCTGCTCTCCATCCTGCCAGATTTCACCCTGACTGCCATCCGACAGAATCAGCTTCTGCCAGCACTGGCGAGGTACCCTAAGAAAGCACATGATGAGTTCAATGCAGGAATGGTTCATATAGTTAAATTAAAATGTCATGTTTCTTGTTCCTGCAGCTTAGTGGCAGTTGGGCCCGTTGAGAAATGTCTCCGTGAACTGAAGGCACCCAACATCCTTCCTGGAGAGAGAGAAGACATCAAAAGTCAGGTGAGACAGTGGCAGAATTTAGTAGATTCCTCCTAATATCGCACATTTAACTCTTAACTTTTTTTTTTTTTTTTTTTTTTTTTTTTTTTTTTACCTTCTCGTGCTCGCCTAGCTCGCCACACTTCTTCATTTCCAGTCCAGCTTCTTTAAGTTGCTGCAGTCGTGTGTCTCGCTCAGCCCAGACCTGATTGGCCAGTTGGACTTCCTGAAACAATTCTTGTCCACCCTGGTGGCCTTGCTCACACTGGACAACACACGATTAGGTGTGATCATTATATCTTTATATTATACCCATCCGATGCTCGTCTTCGACTTGATGATCACTTGCTTTCTCTCCCCAGATGCATGTACACACGATGCTATCTTTGCGTGCTGGGTGGACGTGTTTACGCTCCTGGCTACTTTGGTGAGTAGGGACAGCTCTGCAGTGTACCCATCTGTCTCTGCTGCGCTAGGGAGACGCTGGCGGACGTTCACAGGTATTGTTTTCATACCATCATGTGGTTAAATGTTACAGAAGTAGCAACGTAATGGAATCATACGTCATTATCTGACATGGTGCTTATTGTCACTGTCAATTTGAGAGCCTTACGTTGATTTGGTTGTTGGTGTTTAACTTCCTGTCCATAGTAAACCTGAATTTTCACGATACATATGGGGGAATATTCGAATTCAGCTTGGATGAGAATCCAAGCATTCACGGGAATTCTGTGTTCTCCTATATTATGTGCGAAACTGTCAGATTTTTGGAAAAGCCATTTTGAAATAACAGAAAATCCCGTTAACCGGAAATAAAATTAATCCAAAAACTTCAAAAATAATACAATTTTTAAAATAACATATTGACCCAAATATATGAATACCAAAATGAAAACCCCAATTTTTTTTCCCTAGAAAAAAGTTTGAAAAAGGCAGGTCTTGTAGATGGTGTCTAGAGCTTTATAAATGCAAACCAACAGGTGGCGCCAAACAACTCCTTCTAAGCAAGGCTTTTCTTCTTGCCACTCTCACACACACACACACAAATAAATATTGAACAGTAATACTATTTTTTTTTCAGATGTGTGTGAGTGTATATATATATATATATATATATGTGTGTGTGTGTGTGTGTGTGTGTGTATGTATATATATATATGAAATCCTTATATTTGTATTTTACTTGAGCCATTTTTATGCTGGAAAATGCATAATTTAGGCAGAAAATATGTAAAATTAGCTTAAATATGCATATGTTTTGACTAATAATGGACCGTATTCAGCCATGAAACAGCACTTGGCAACAATAGGCTTGGTGTCTAGACACGTTCCTGACACAGATCCCAGTATATCCTCCCTCCCATGTTTGCCTCACAACTGTGCCTGTTGTATTTGTGTCCTTAAACCACCCCCACACTCCTGATAACAGGGATTTCTAACGAATCCAGTTTAAAAAAATGAACCTTTTCTGTGTATTCATGGCAACATTTGTGAATGGTAGTTTGTTTAACTTATCCATCGGAACGCAAAACCTCAGTAGGATGGAAGTACTGTAATTCACCACTGGGTTTGTCATTTGTCTACTGTGTCATTTATTAAAAACCACCCTCCTTGTTCTCTTGTGTGCAGAAACACTTTCATTGTGTGTGCATGAAAAGTCAGTGGATCCTCTTCTGCACAAAGTAGCTTTGCACTTCCTTGCCATGATTTTCGCCGAGGAGACAAAAAGGCGGGAGGGAGAGGTCACAACCTTCAACTCGGACGTGCTGAGTGGTCCATCAGGAAGCCAGCTTTGTGAACTGTTGATGCAGGTGATGCACAAGGTCACTTAATGTAGCATTGAAAACAACACCTGTCATCTTACTTACGTTCTATTTTTATTTTAATATTAGAGTTTTGAAAGGAGAAGTCTTCAGGACCCGCTAAAAAAGTTGACAGCCAGAGCTCTGATGACTCTCCTCGCCAGCAGCTCTTCTGCACAGAACCACGCTGCTGAAGGTAGCATGTCTTGACCTGTACCATGCTGTGTACATATACTACCTTACAGTGTGGCTTTTTGTATGTGTGCACTCCAGCTGGTCTAATTGACAGCTGCGTGGAGCAAATGAAGCAGGTTCACACTCAGCTGCAGCTGGAGTCTGTGCGACCTGGCAAGCCTTCCCACTGCAAAAAGGTGAGGAAAATGTGACTTTTCAGCTCTATTTTTATTGTATGGAGCGACTATATTTAGGGAAGGCTTTGCAAGTGTGTGTGTGTGTGTTTGCTAGAGCAAAGATTTTGATTGTTTGTTTTTTGTTTTAGGCCTCAAAAAGTTAACAAAATCCATTAATCAATTAAAATTCATTAAATACTAACGAATTAAAAACTAATACATGATAATATAAATTTATTAATTACATAAATAAATAACAAAAAAAATTATTAATGACAAAATGAGCAAAGTAAGAATTTTGCACATTGCACTTGATGTAAAAATGACCTTCAGCGAGTTAAATTTAACTAAAACATTTATCGCACAGTATTATGGGTCACTTTTAACCCTTTTATAAGGCACTAATTACAGGATTATCGTCATTCATTAGAAAATGTCTCTATTTTTGATTGATTTTGAATAGATTTTTAATAATATACAAGAGTAATACACTTATACTGTATTGACACAAATATAAGTCGACTCTGAATATATGACATCCCTTTTTTTTCATGTGTTTGGGAATTTTGGGGCAATATGTTATTTTTATAAATGCATTTCTTAGCTGCTTGATTGATCACCAACTCCTATTATGACTCCTGTTTTTGGCTAACTTACCCAACCTTTTTTCATGTAGGCTATTGTGTGTGAGGGACAGGAAGAAAAGCTCTGGCTTGCATAGGTAGAAGTCATTTGGCGCCACTCGTTTGTTTGCATGTATGAATCGGTAGATCCTAAATATAAGAGAGAGAATAATATACACTTATTTTCAGGACGATATAGTCATAAGTGATTCCAATTTCTTCATTCTAACTTGCTGGGAGAAACTAAATACTTCTACTGCCTTCTAGTGCTGCATCCATTTAATTAGCAAACATGCTGTGTGTGTGTGTGTGTGTGTGTGTGTGTGTGTGTGTGTGTGTGTGCGCGCGCGCCCCGCACGAGTGCTTCATTTAACTTTGTCTTGTTTTTCCGTATCATCAGGAAGAGAGCCACTTAAAGGAACTTAAGCTGACCGTGGAGATCCTGCGAAGTGCTTTCTACCGCAACCGCGAATGCAAAGTGAGCCTCCGCGTCTGTTTGCCTTTTAATTCCCAGCTGCTAATTGGTGTCAAATGAGTCCTCCGATTACTAACGCACCGGAGTGCTTGTCAATGAGGCGCGCCCACCTTACCCCCACCAAGTTAATAGCGGTGGTGGTTACTTTGGACTAAATAGCGGTTCTCATGGAATGTGGTGCCTTAGTTGTCTTCTTCGGGGAGCTATGATTTATCTGTGGAGGCAAAAGTACACCTGGCATTAATAGTTTCCACTTTTCTGGGAAGACATACATTATATGTGCAAGTTCTGTTCCTACAACGTCGATTTTGGAGTCAACCAAGAACTTGTCTCGTTCTCAATTACTTCTCCACATTTGGTGATCCCGACGTGATATGAACACGCAACATGAGATGTGATTCAGAACGAGACAGGAGGATAAGTGGAATCGACCGTTTACTCTCTACTGAGCAAAGCAACAACAACTTAGCAACAGCTCAGTTGTTACAACAAGCACATGACCCGGAAACCCTCCCCCCAAGGCACCACCCCTTGGTTGAATGGCTTACCAATATTGCGGATCACCGCAGTACATAAATGAACACCTAGGTTTCTTACACTGTACAGGTGTGCAAAGTTTCTGATGCAGCTATTGCTACTACACCTATACATTCAGTTTAATAGCTCAGAGCTATTCAGTCAGAGAAGGCCTTCTTGATACACACACTCACACACTCGCATAGCACAATCAGAATTGTGCCACACTTACATATGGCTGATGGCAAAATACTGGAAGAGGCCGACACACAAAAGGTGCATTCTCACTCACTTTCACACAAACGTAACTTTCACTTTCTAGAGGGGCGTGGCAGCTGCTTTATATGCTCTGTAACCAAATGTATTGCTCTTATTTTGTAATAATTTGTACAATTTGAAAACCTTTTAAATTGGGAGATCATTGACACTTTTCCAATTGCAATGCTGCCCCAAGAAAAGCTAAGGAAAAGAACGAGCTTTTCCAAGTGAATGTATTAATCCTTTGTGTGTTTGTGTAGTTGGTGGCCAGAGATGCGCGCTTCACGCTGGTGATTCACACCCTTTGGCCCTGGCTCCTATTGGACGACCCTGTGATGGAGGCGGTGCTGGAGCTCCTCTGCGTCTACACGGCCGACTGCCCCGCAGGTTTTTATGTGCTTCAGTTGTGTTCTGAATGTCTTCTGTGCCTCGCCATGCTTGTCCAATGCGCCCATTGTCCAGCATGGTGAGCGCTGGGCATTGTGTTACTGTGCGAATCCACAATGGCGACAGTGTGACGAGCGACGGGGCCATCTTAGTTGCATGTGCAGCAGCAGTTTTCACACCAGTAGGAGAGGATTTCTTTTTTTTTTTTTTTTTTTTTTGGAGCCTCTCTGTTTTGCTTCAGTAATTAGTATTCTAGTTTAATTGGAAGTCACAATGCCGAGAGGCTTGTACGAAAAAGGAGTTTTTGAGGAGAAAAGGCAAGATTCACAGGGAGGAAACTGGGAAATGTTACTTTGATAAATAGCTCGCGGTTCCTTTGATGTGTTTGCGAGGGCTGAACTCGTGCGATGGAAATCGCTTTTGTCTATGAGGGGAAGGAAGTTTTATTTGCAAGACTCGTGAGCCCCTTTTTCTGGCGGTGTGTTTTTTCTCTGTATTTCTATTTGATTGGCACTGCTTCCTCAGCGGAGGCTGGCACTGTAGACCCCCCCCAAGGATGGAGCTATGAGGCAGCAGAAAGCAGTGAAGTCAGGCGCTACCGTTTCCCTAAAGGTTAACTGAACAGGCACATTGTGTTGCGGCTGCGTGCAGTTAGGCTTAATGTTACACCATCCGCCCTCCGGCTACCGTTTTGTCTCCAGAGACGAACGTGAACGTTTCATCTCAAGTCTTTCATCTAAGGCTTTGTTTAAGTCACACTGAGCATACTTTGACATGTATTGTTTTTAGGTAAAGACACAAAGAAATGAAGAAGATAAGAATCCATGCCTAATGCGGTGCACAATACACACACAATCACATTTGCACAACATCTACATATGACTGATGAAAAAGGGAGACACAATACATGCATTGTTCTCACTCACACAAGCTTCATTTTCACTTCTACACAAACTTAACTTTCACTTTTTAGAAGCTACATAGACTCATCTCATTCTGGGCTCTTTGTTGATCTTCATCACAATACAGTTTGAAAAGCTTTTAAAGTGTGTGATCATTTGCAACTTCTTCAATACAGTAGCAGCGTGCTTCAAAGAACCAGGAAGAAAGGCTAAAGAAAAGAAATAGCCTTTCCAGTGACAAATAATGAATCTGGGGGGGGGGCAGGCTAACATTCGCATACATGTTGACTGCACAAGAATGACCACCAGCAATCAGCTACCTTGCCGTACACTCAGCTTCAGTTAAGTCGATAATCTGCTCAGAAAAGTTGTTTTTTTTGGTGTTACCTTTCCAAATGGACCTTTTTATTACAAAAATGGCTTTATTCCCATAATATTTTGACTTTATACCCATAATAATATCACTTTTTCCCCAAACAAATTTTCCAAAAGTTTCAACTTTATTTTGTTTTGTTTTGTTTCTCATAATATTACAACTTTAAAAAAATGATTTCTTTAATATTTAAAGTCTGTGCTGCTAAAATTACATTGTTTTTTCTCATAATATTTTTCACTCAATATTTTTACTTTATTCTCATAAAATGTCAGCTGTTTTTTTTTCATTTCTGCTGTTGATTTATTTTTATTTTATTTTTTCTTTCTTCTTGTAAGTTTTCTTCTCATAATTATGTTTTTAATGACATTATAATTTGTCTTTATCCTTCTAACATTATTTTTTTCAATTATTTACAGTATATATAATTTATATGCAGGTATATATTTTTTTCTGCAACCTGAATTTTCAAAAATTACAAATGTATTTGTTGTTTTGTTTGTTTTTCATAGTATGTCGACTTTTTAAACAAAGTGTCTTTTTTGTCTTTTTATTTCAAATTTATGCTACGAAAATGATTTTTCATCATATATTACATTATACCCGTAAAATTCTGACTTTTGCTCCTTAATTACAATCTTTTTCTCTATTCTTGTAAAATTACTGTCGATTTTTTTCATTTTTGCTGTTGTTTTCTTTAGTTTTCCTATTAAATTTATACTTTTAAAAAATTCTGCGGGCCAATAATAAAACAGCCACGGGCTGCAAATGGCCCCCGAGCCGCACTACGCACACCCCTGTAAGACCTTTTTATGTTTTTCATGGAGTTCTGTCAGAATCTTTAACTATCACTCCCATACAAGTTCAGTCAATATCTTGTCTTAGTGCAGTCATGTCCCGCTTGTTCTTTATTTATGACTCACTTCCAGACGGCGTGCAGCCATGCGGAGGTGTTTTGGTGTGACGGGCAGACAGCCGTGCAGCCTGACGGCACCGTTTTTTTTTATATCATTCAGCATTTCTGGTGCTTTTAGCTAGCGTTAAGATAAATAGAGAAATGCAGCTGGAAGAAAAGAGCACTTCCCTGAGATGGAGTGCGCTACTTGGCTGCAACCAGCAGAGGTGCTGTTGACTCACTTACGCCACTCCTCCGGGCTGTGTTATTCTGCTCCAAACAACACTGGTTTGGCAACAGGAGTTCAGAACATCCAGAGAGAGTCTTCTATCCCGTTAAGAGTCATTTGAATTTTTTGACTAGAAACATTGGTGAAAAGGAAATGTGGTTTTAAATTCCGGTCAGTACAGTAGTTCTAATCCTGACTGTTCTGTTTTTTCCGCTGTCCCAGCATGCAGTTCTGTTTGCGGTGGCGGGCCGGGTGTCGCCCCAGGACCAAAAGGTACCTCGAGCGGCTCGCTGGTGCACTCCGTCATGAGGTTGGCCTCGGTGGTCGCCACTGACAGCGGCCCCATCCAGAAGCTTTCCTTCTCCCTGTTGGCTAACTTGGTCATGTCCCGGGACTGCAGGGGCGTCTTGCAGAAGGTACCAAAAAATTCACTCCATCCCGTAGTACGTATGTTATTGGTGCTATCCTAGTCCTTGATTTCCGCTGCCAGAACAACTTCCTCCAAGCCTTCACGTCAGTGCCGGTGCCCAAGGTGGGCGGTGCCAAGGTAGCGGTCGTAAGTGGCGGCCCGGGCAGCCTCATGGGTCTGTGGCTCCGCCTTCTGGTCAGTCTGTCGTTTTCAGAGGACGGCCAGCAGAGTATCCTCAGGACCATCGGAGCTCTGGAGGTGCTGGCTGTTCTGGCGCCGCATCGACGCCACGCCCTCCTCGTCCTGCACAACCTCTGCTTCTGCCCCACCAACAAGTCTCACATCATCGCCAACGGTACGAAGACCAAAATTTGGCTGGGTTTTTTGTGCTTAATGAAACATTGATGCTATGGTAATGAATGCATATTAACTTAGACTTAGACTTTATTGATCCACAAGGGAAGTTGCTTGGTTACAGTTGCTCAATTGCAGAAGAAAAAGACTAACACTCTTAAATAAAATAAAATACAATGCAATATGAATAAAATATAATAAAGTAAAGTTACTAGTAAATACTAGTAAATGTTCATGTGCATGTGGTGTCCATTCTTATTTTAAAACAATTAATAAATAAAATCAAATAAAAAAAAATAACTTTAATATCGTTGCATATGTTGACCTACATTAGATTGGTTTGAGCATATTTGGTGAACAAAGGGTTAAGAATATCAAAACAGCCCCCAGTACAGTCCAGCAGCACCTCGGTTTTTGTCATGACTCTGTTCCAAAAGGTCAGACGAAATCCGAAACATATGAAAACCGAAGCATTGTTTCCAATAGAAAATAATATGAATCCGATTAATCTGGTCCACGCACCCAAATGCTAATGGCTGTGAAAACATGGGGTGTCTAAAGCTTGGCCCATCATCAATTTAAAAAATAAGTAAAAGATGAATTCATAAGAAAAATAAAAATGTGCTTTTTGTTTTAAAAAATATATTTAACTTTAATATCTGACAATAGGAAATAATATAAATGCAGTTAATCTCTTCCAAACACCCAAAATATGAACAAAAAATGAATTTTATCGCAAATGTAATTTTACATGGAGAAAATGTGAAATAATAATAAATAATGAAGACATGGCGCTTTTTTTTTTTATTGATGATGACTTCGTGTTTATCACCCTCTTTGTCAAATTGCTGGCACTCGCAACTTTCTTTGGCCCCATGGTGGGTTATTTAGAAGTCGAACTCAATAAAAAATGATGGCCTGTCCCTAATTTGGTGTTTTGTAAGCTCATTAATTAGAAAAAAACTGAAGGTCTCACATGACCTAAGCCTCCAAGCTCCTGTTAAGGCATTGCAAAAAGGGATATATGATATATATTTGGATATTTCCACTGTGCCGTATGTACGTGTATGTTGTTATTCATGTATTTTGTCAATTCTTTCAGACAAAGCCCTGACAGTCTTGTTCTGCTGTCTGGAAAATAAGGAGATGGAGATGCGCTGCATGGGAGCATCTGCACTTTGGGCGTTGCTCCATAACAATCAGCGGGTACACACACACACACGCACACGCGCACACACACACCGGATGGGGTTTATCTCCAAGCGCAAATAAAAGCAGGAGGTGCATCTCCCTCTCTCTCCTGTAAGCCAAAACAAATCTTTGAGAAAGCTTTATTATGCCGCTGACCAGCGTCTTTTATCTCGGTATTCTCAAGTCCTCATTATAAAAACTCTCCTGGTCTTAACTTTCTTATTTTGCCCTCCAAGGCCAAGACATCCTTGAAGTGTCCTTCTGTTCGACTGCGCATCGAAGAAGCGCACCGTATGTCTAAGAATGGTAGGTTACTTTCATGCAAACCTGCAAGTGAATTTGAGCACACATGCATCTCTTTTTTTCTATATTTCATTTGTACGCCACAGATGCTGAGAACAAGCAGGATCCCATCTGCTCCTACTTGTTGAAGTGCCTTGAAAGCCTCTCCCAGCTGCTAAACACATGATTGTCATTTTATAGATTTATATGCGCCTTGTAGCAATTATTTGCAAAGTATTTTCTTATTAAATTCAAATTATTTGTTTTGCCACTGCAAAAATGAAATGTCAGAAGGAGGGTTTATTACAAGGTCATTTTGGTCAATTTGAAGGCATCACTTCATGCCTGTTACGTTAATGTTAATGTTAATGCAGATGAATCCCATTTTAGCATGTGCTTGTTTTTTTAAGTCACAGGGCCACAAAAAAGGTGAGGAACCTAACTTGCATTGAAATAGCCTTAAACCCATTTTTAGCAGTGGTTTTTGGCTATTTTCAATGTTTTCACAGCACATTCGGTGTTTATTTAGCTTGAGAGGATGACACGAAGATGCAGATTTGGGTTTACAGCTGTGGGTTTCCTGAACAGATGTGGGTAGGGCACAGAAAAGGTTGACTCGGGCTTTGGGTGTGACCTCAACTTGCCCTTTAAACCTCCTTTTAGACAAGGTTTGGAGAGTGTGACTTTGTGATGCCGTGTTTTGGGACGGGGTCTTGCAAATCTTGACTCTATTTGCAGAAATGACCTTAAGACTCATTTTTAGTGAGGTGATGCAGGTGGATTTTCGAAGGCTTGTTAGGACCATACTGAAAATAAAATAAAAATACAATCAAATAAAATCAAAACATAAAAGTTAATATGTGAGTAAATTATAATTACAAAAATATAATTAATAATACAAAATATCATTAAGTAAAGTTGTATAAATACAATTTTAAAAAGTAGTATTTTTCCCCCCAAAAATAAAAATCTCCAAAAATGACAATTTTCTTTATATTTTTCTTTCTTTTCAGTGTGATCCTTATACTTCCTTGTAAAATGTGGACAAAACCCATTCCCTTACTCTAGCCGGCCTGCAAAAAACGCATACAGTCCTTCCTAGCTGGTACAGTACAGTAAGTGTGTGTGGTTGTCATGGCAATAGCAGAGCTACAACAAGCACAATATCAGTGATTTTGAAGCCCTTAGGTAATGTTAGTTAGTACATGCAACAATCACAAAAGGTAGGATGAATTTTATGACGCCAAACTTCGAGTACAGTGTTCCCTCGTTTATCGCGGGGGATAGGTTCCCAGAATATCCCGCAATAAGTGCAATCCACGAAGTAGCCAAGTTTATTTGTTTACAGTTATTACAGTTATTACAGTATATATGTTTTAAGGCTTTAGAACCTCTCACTATACACTTTTCTCAGTCAGGCATTAACATTTTCTCACATTTCAAACACCCTCAAAGTTCAAATTTTGTTTGAAAAAAAAAATTGCACTTTAAAAAAATTGCACTTTAAAAAAAAACGCGAAAGGTGAACCGCGATGTCGTGAGGGAACACTACACGTTTTCAGCCACAGCTTGTTTTTTGATTGGTCTTCAACATATTCCAAGTGTCCAAGTGGCTCCTTCAGCCTTCATTGTTTTTGAATGCGGCCCCCTGTGGAAAAAGTTTGGACACCCCTGACTTTGGAGTGGCAAGCTGGACTCTCATGCGTGCACCTTGGTACGTAACTTTTTCATTTTTGCAACAACTTGCAGCACATCTTTTGTCTAATGTGGTTGGTTTTGCATGCGTCCAGCCTGCCGCGTTGTGCCATAAGCCCTTCTTCCTGCCTCTGTTGATAAAGTGTGTGTGTGTGTTTGGGCAGTGAGCTAACAGCGAGCTAGCATGAAGTGCGTGCTCTGTCTCGGCGACCCGAGAGCGAGCAGGAAGTTGCAGCTCGCAGTGCCGCTCCACTCTGGTCTGATCAATGCAGCTTTCATTCTCCTTCGCCGGGCCAAGATGGACGTGGTACAAAAGGAGCGCTGGTACTTCATGGCACTCATCCTGCTCCTTTTCCTTCAAGGTACGCTGCAAATGTGTTGCTTTATTTTCTGGCTGACATTATGTTTGATCTCATCTCATCTGCTCTTCCATACATTTCACGTAGTTGAAGTAAAGGCTGACTCTCTTTTGACGCTTGGACAGTTTGGGAACATCCCTCTAACCTTGTGTTAATGACCTAAGATGTAGATCCTACTTTAAGGGACAGAAACTGACCCCTAAACTACAGTAGAACCTCCAAAGTCAACCACAGTCTAACCTGTGACGCAGTCATAATGAACAACAACTTAGTTCATTTTTGTTGTTGTGTTTCGAGGCTCAGTGTCCCCATCAGCCTGCGTTCATCAACGTGCGTTAAATTGTAAAGAATTACGTTGGTTTTTTTCCACGGTAACTTAAATAGAAAGTGGTGTGACGTCGCTATCAGCAGGGGAATAAAAGAGTCCAGCAGAGGGCGCCGTCTCAAGTCAATTCACTCAACATCTTCCAGCAGGAAGATGCTTTGAGAAGAAGTGATGTCGTGAAACTGCACGTTTTGGACGTACAAGGCTGGACGAAGAACGCCTGCAATGTTTGGTTTTTAGTGCGTACCACTCAATTTAAAATGCTACTTTACCCAATTTTAAATCAAAGTTGTATTTTTGTATTTATTTCATCTATACGTTTTTTTAAAAAATAATTATTTTATTTTGATTTTCATTTGTCAAAAATAAATAACAATTAAAAAAAATTAAAAAACAATAATATGAATTAAAAATGGAAATTTGAATTTTTTTATTGGTGCGTGTCAAAAATAAACAATAACAAGGAAATTGTTTTTGAAAATTTCAAATATGAATTAAAAATGTGAAGTTACATGATTATTTTTTATTGTCAAATGACAGTAAATATAAAAACGACAAAAATAATATTATTTAAAATAAAAACAACTAATAATATGTATAAAAAATGGGATGATTATCATTACTGTCGTTTGTCAAAAATAAACTACAATAAAAAATAAATATTTGAGAAAATTGCAAATCCTAGGAATTCAAAATGGGAAATTACATGATTATTTTTATTGCTTGTCACAAACGACAATAAAAATGAACATTTTTTTTTAACTGTGCATAATATGTGGGAATTAGATGATTTTATTGTCGTTTGTCACTAAAAAACAAGAATAAGATCATTTTCAAAAATGAGTAATATGAAAGGAAATACAAATGGGAATTCGATTTTTTTTTAAATAATTATTATTTTATTTTATTCTTATTTTGTTGTTATTTTCGACAAATGCCAATAAAAATAATATTGTAATTCCCATTCTTAATTCATATAATTTATATATATTTTTTAAATACGTATATATAGTTTTAAAACATATTTTATTTTTATTGCAGTTTGTTTTTGACAAGTTGCATGTTTGCTTCTATGGTTATCATCACACTGGTAGCCAGCAATGGCACACAGAGAAAACGGCAGTGGAGTTTAGTCCCACAAATGTATTGAAATGTTTCACATGACGATGGTTTGAACCCCGATTAAAGGGGCGTGTCCGGGCGGCGTCCACAACAAGGAGACGGTCACCGTCCACCTCCAGGAAGGCATGCTCCTCGACTGCTTGTGCCCCTGGGATGGAAACCTCACCATGGTGTCTTGGACCAAAGACCCGGACTCCAACTCCATCGCTGTTTTCCACCCCGAGTACGGCGTGGCCACCACGTACCATTACCGCAACCGCATCGAGTTCTTGAGGACCACGCCGATGGACGGAAGCATCACCTTGAGGAACGTCACCCACCAGGATATCGGGGTTTATCGCTGCTCCGTTCAGACCTTCCCACAGGGCACCTGGGCCACGATCATTCAGGTGGAGGACTTAGGTAACACCTTACAACTTCAACTCCTCTCGTTGTCGAGTTGGCTTTTCTTTGACAAGCAACTTCCTGTCCCCCGTAGATGAACCCCCCGAAGAAGACGACAACAACTCGGAGCTGACGGATGCAGACGCTCATCTGACAGCGGAGCCTGGCAACAACCTGACGGTGGAGTGCAGCCACGGGCACAACGGCACCGTTTTACAGGCGGTGGTGGAGCACATGGCGCCGGGCCACCCGTGGGTTGTCGTCGGCATATGTAAGCGGGTGGAGGGCGGCACGCTGAGCGAGGACTACAGCGAGCGCGGTCAGATCGCCTGCGAGGACAGCCTGGCCGTCAGCCTGCACTTGATGGCCGTGGCGCAAGAGGACGGCGGCTTGTACCGCTGCAGCTTCAGCACCGACGCCGGCCTGAGGACCAGCACCGTCATGGTCACAGTGCCCCCTACAGGTAAGAGACAATGAACGCAATCTCTTTTTATTACAATGTTTTCCATTTTGCTTCTTCATGCACTCCACATCATTATTCCAATACAAAATGAGGTAATTATGTCCAACACATTTGATTTGCTGTTTCTCCTCACCAGGAGGTTTCAGCCTGTCGGTGTACATGACGTTTGTTTACTTGGGGACGGCAATCGCTGGACTCGTTTTACTGAGCGTCCTCCTCATCATCCTGCTGAGGCGCAGGTACGCGTCTCGACTGAGTGTCGACTGTTGGCTCGAATGATGGTCTTGTTGCTAAACATCGGCCCTGCTGATGACATCCAGGATGTCCAATGCAGGCTCTGAAGTTCACACCGCTTCACGTTTCTAGACTTACTTTTGGAGTTACGCTCACAATTCAAGGTCATTTCAAAGTCATGTCAAGACAATTTCCACTTTATTTAGAAAATGATTGATTCTTATATTTTACTTGTGTTTTTATTTTAGTGTACTTTTTTTCTTGCTAAGCAGCTAAATATGTCATTTATTATGTGCATTTTTAAAAGGTTTTGTTTTATTTTTGTCTTGCCAAAACATTTCTAGACATACTTTAATTTGCAGTGGCATCTCAATAAAAATGGCACAATTAAGGGTTCAGTTAAATAAAATCTATTTTCAACTTACTTTTTCTAATTAATTTGTATCAATTATTTTACTTTATTTTACTTTTATCTTGCTAAATAGTTATGTAATTGATTATGTTTTTTTTATTATTATTTTTGTCTTGCCAAAACATTTGTAGATATACTTGACTTTAAAAGTTTACATTTAATGAAATATTAAATAAAAAATACATTTTCAACTTTTTGGATGTACATGTTTTTTGTTTTACTTCTGTTGCTTTATTTGATGTAATTTTACTTTTTTCTTGCTAAATAGCTGTCATTAATTTTATGTATTTTTTAAAAGTGTTGTTTTATTTTTGTTTAGACATACTTGACTTTGCAACGACGCCTGAATAAAAATAGTAAAATTAAAGGTTAAATGAAATTGAACCAGCTTTGTATGTCGATGTACATACGACGTTTATAAATATATTTTTATTACTTCATTTTACTTTTTTCTTGCTCAAAAATCGTGCTCCCTTTTTTTGACATACTTGTACAATGCCTGAATCAAGATGGCAAAGGTGAAATAAAATGTGCTGTATTTGTTTAAATATACATTAATTTATATTTATTTTATTATTTTTCATTGTGTTATTTTCTTCCATTTTAAATCAAAATACTTTCATGTGTATTTCATTTGTGTATATTTATATTTTAAAAGAATTAGTTCATGTTCTTATTTATTTATGAATGCATTATCTATTGATTTATTTTGATAAAAGGACAAAAAAAGGAATAATCAAATTCCCATTTGTATTAATATTTTTTGTTTTAAATTGGACATAATGTTTACAATATCAAAAGGAAAATGGCAGTGGTCAAATGGTAATAAAAAATCGTTTTTTTCTTCTACTTTTAACACCACAGGAAGAAGAGCAGGACAGAAGAGGCGAGGGACAAGCTCCACCCATCCCACACGCAGGTAAGGCATCACGGCTCTGTATGAACTATTACACCCCCTTGCCCGTAACCCACACGATGTCACTCTGCAAGGACGACAATCATAACACACCTTTTTGGGTTGTTTGTGTGTCTTTTTTTATTTGAATGTCTTTGAAATGAAGGTGCGCGCGTCTCCAGAGAGATGGCGGCGATGGTGGGCGAGAGAGCTCACGTGCACACAAGTCTACTGAGACAACAAGGAGACAACAGTGATGGACTTGGCAGCCATCTTTGTAGTTCTTTCCCCCTCTTTTTCTCTCTGTCTCTCATTTATTCAGAGGAAACACTTTTCTGGGAGGTCATGTGTTGCCTGAACGAAATAAAAGTGAGTGAGACGATGTCGTGGTGGAACATTCAAGTTTATTACCTCCATCATCAGAAAAAAACAACACATATTTACATCGAGTGAAGCCTCTACACTGCAACATCATAAAAGTGCTATCACACAACAGAAATGCTGATTCAAACAAGAAATAAAGTCGTACACGTTGGGAGACAATGAAGTGCTTGCACATTTCCATCAAGTCCGACACAAACAAAATAACATTCAGATATTGGCTTTTTGGAGTCAAATGTGGATGTCAGCAGGCGTGTTCCAGGCGGGACAGTACACAAGAATACATTAAAAAGAAAAGGTCGCAGTGGATCGGAAGGCACTTTTTACTGGAATGAGTTTGGAAAAAAAAACAACAAAAAAAACCCCATCATCAATGTAAACTGGGACCAACACTTCATTTCTTTTATTTTTATTTGCATGATTATTTTTGAGCAATTATGTTGTACTGTTAATTCTTTTAATAATTATTTTTTTAGGCTGCTTTTTGAAGATTTTTGTGTTGTTTTTTTTTGTGCAGAAATGTCAGCACCAAAATCATTATTAAATAGCTCATTATTTGCCAAAAATAAAACTATTTTACAAAAACGTTCACAAAAACCAACCAATAACATGTATTTGTTATTGGTGTGTTTTTGCAAATAATATTTTCATAATGTCATTAATAATCATTCGTTTTTCGATGCATTTCCTGTATTTCTGGTAAAGCCTGACCATTAATGCTCATTAATATTTCTAATGAACGTTTGCTCTTGTTGCCAAACACATTCACAACATTAGGAACAGCGCACGGTTTTGCTCCACTACAACCACAATCATAAGCTTATTTTTCAAATGAATACCTCAGCCAGTGTCAAGTCAGAATTTAAAATGACTATAATGAGCCAATGACAGCTTTTTCATGTAAACAAAATGTGTTCTAAAGGCTGGCTTGAACATAAGAACACGTAAAAACGACATTTCTTCAAACACTTGTTTTAAGACACTACTTCTGCTGTCACACGCATATTAAAAAAGAAAACGTGGACACGATGACGAATAAACTTGATAAATGACGTCATATAATACACGTGACTATACACAGGTCTACATTCTCTCTACAGTAGTGCTCAAAAGTGTCCAAAGTCCCAAATGTCATTGAAGTGGCCTCAGGCTGCAAGTGGCCGCTCGGCCACTAGAGGGCGACGGCGCCTCTTGATGGCGCCTTCTTCCTTCTTCCTCCTCCTCCTCCTCCTCCTCCTCCTCCTCCTCTTTCTCCTGCTCTTCCTGCTCGGGCTGACGGGACAGGAAGCTGGGGAAGGTCTGCGCTCTTGGGATGAACGTCATCTCCATGCTGCTTCCTGGGAGAATGAAGGAAAAAAAAGAATGTCTGCTCATTATGGGATGGTGTTGCCTAGCGACCGGGGCAAGGATAATGATGGATATGTACGGAATTCCACTTTGAAATGATCCAGATGACCTTATGATGATTATTTCTTTATGAATGGTTTCTAAGTATGAGGGGAAAAAGAAGAGCTTTTTATCAGGAAGTGTGGCTCCTGACAAAACTGTGAATGTAAAATCATGATTTTATTTTGTATTATTTAGCAAGCAGAGCATTTCAACGAATATGAAATAAATTAAACAGATGAAAAATAGCCTTTTGGCTAATAGCAATGCTATTCAATGTACACTGTCCCTGTCCCAAATAAACCAATACAAATAAATATTGACCTGCAGAATAAATCAAGAATATATATATATATTTTTTAGAAGAAATGCGGTACAAAAATGTGAAACTAGAATTTTGAATGATTTTTACTATTTTGCAAGGATTGAAAGGTTTTTTTTTCATTTTTATTTAGCAAGAAGACCATTTTTTTAATCATTAAATGTATAATAAATCCAAGATGTTTTTTTGCTTTTTCAATATTTAGGATTTTTTTGCGTTGCTGTTTGAATTCTATTGAATTACAGTACAACGTGTGTGCAACGTATCTGTGAAAGTGAACACCAGGGGGCGCTGCGTCTACAAGACAGCTTCAGCAAACACAAGGTGGCGTCACACGAATAAGAGTGGAGTGATCGGTGAAAGATGGCTGAATCCAAGACGTAGAAAACAGCTGAAGAGTTGTGATGACAAGCACGAGACGTTCATGAGAAAGAAAATGAATATACTGTATATATTTTACGTTTGAAATAAAGAAAGCTGTAGAAAGAGATAATCCTCAACTGTCAGTCTCCTCAGCACTTCCTTTACCAAGTGAAGGCAGCAAGAAGATGCTAGCTTAACAACATTGAGTGATGTGCGCAGGGCGGCTAACTTGCGCGTCTGCTAACTTGGAAGCAAGCACGGTGACACAAGCAAGAGCCACATGAAGGTACCGTTTATTTTTGATATCACTAATTATGTCTAAACGTGGAAAACCTGATCAGTGCAATCAATTTCATTCCATATTATTGGACATCAGCTGATAACCATTTTCTATCATTGATTATGTGTGTTTTTACACCTATTTACAACCAAAACAGTAAGGAAATAAATAGAAACTATGATTTGATAAATAATTCATCAAGCCGCCAGCCTCTGAGACCTGCTTCCTCTTTATCGAATCTCCTCCTATCACTCCCGGATGATCAAACTAAAAGCTCCATTACAATGCTGCACACACGTGGGGAAAAAAAGCTCCCTCAACAATAAAAGAAATAGGACAGACAAACAGGATACAGTCCAGCTCAGTATTTTTAGGGGGTATTTCATGTTTTAGTGTCCAGCTCAGTGGCAAACGTACTGTATGCCATGCTTCAGCTTCAGCTTCAGCTTCAGCCCTCAACTAAAACAGTGCCGTTCCTCGTTGCCCTTAGCAGGTGAGTTGAGGCTGAGAAATAAACAAGCGACGCCTTAATTAGTCCTCCAGGCCTGCAGCGTATTTAAAAGCGATCGGCAAATCGGCTGTGCTGATTGGATATTCATCGCGTGTGCAGCCGCGTGTGACAAAGCAGCTGCTGTTGTCCAAAACAAGCGGTGGGACGGCGGTGGTGATCATGAACACGACCTGCTAGCTGTTAGCTGCTAGCTGCTAGCACAAGCCAAATGTATTGGAAATGACAGCAAGAAAAACAGTGTTTTGTCGCTGGCCAAGGTCACGTCGTGCCGTCATTGCCTCGACGTGCTCACAGAGCGCCCCATCACGTTGTTCTCCTGCTGGTGTACTCTGCACAGCCACCAGGGGGCATGTTTGCACGCAATCTCCAAGGCATTGCTATGATGTGCAGTGATGTGATCTGCATGATAATCATTCATGTTTCTCCTTTTTAAACAAGAAGTTCATATTTTAATTGAAATCGCCAATCCCAGATAAAGATGTGAATCTAGGATTTGTTTTTTTCATAAAGATTTTTGGGGGGGGGGTAAGGTATTTCTTAAACTACATTTAATAAAGATGTGGATCAAGCATTTTCTTTAAAAAATAAAATAAAATAAAATAAGGATCTGATAAAGATGTAGCAATAGGAATTATTGGTTATTTTTTAAATTATTGCTTTTTTGTAACAAGTACATTCATTACATATTTATATATTATTATGAATATATTTATATATTATTACAAATGTGAATCCTGATCAGATGTGGATCTACATTTTTGAACTATATTGTTTTAAATGAATTCATTAATTTAGGATTAGGATTTTTACTGTCTTGTATTTTTAATTCCTAATTCAGATGTGTGTTCCATATTTTATTTTATTGTACTTATGAGCACAAATGTAATTTTTTTTACATTCAATTTAAAAATCTTACAAAGATGTGATTGCAGAGTTTTTTTTTGTAAATTTTTCAATTCTTTTTTTTAATTTTGTGTGCAAAAAGAGCATTTTCTTTCAATTCCACGTAAGCGTGAACGCTGATTAAAGATGTGGAGCTACATTTTTTAAATAGATACCTTGTTTTATTTTTGTATTTTATGTATGCATTTTGTCACGATGAAAACGTGTCATTCCTGATCAAGATGTGTATTTTGTATTTCATTTGATTTTATTTATTTGCACAAAGAGAATTTTTAAAATTAAATTTAAGGATCTGATAAAGAAGTGAATCTGGGATGATTCGTTTTTTTGGGGGGGGGGGTTCCAAGAAGAGCATTTGTGAAAGTTGCATTGATGACATTTTTGTCAAATATAGGTTATTTATTAGTAAAGTGCGACTCCTGATCAAATATATACCGTATTGATACATCTTCTTTAATTCATCTGTTTATTGCAAAAAAGAGCAGTTTTTGTTTTTTAAACGTCAATCCAGGATTTTGTGTTTGAACTTTGAGTCGACACGTGCCGTGATGGAAGCCGCCACGGACTCATCGATGCATTTGCTTCTCCAAGTGTTCGCGAGCGACCTTCTCGGGAATGAAAGCTCCGTTTCAAACGATTCTTCCTCCACCTGTCATCTCTCCGCCGCGTCACCCACCTCGGCGTACAAATTGCACATGACAGCAGGAAGAAGACGAAGAAGAAGAAACGGCACCAGAGCGCTCATGACAAACTTGATGCCCTCACCTTGGTAGCTGTAAAGATCTCCCACGCTGTTCTGCCGCGTGATGTGCTGCCAGTAGGCGCTGCGTGGCAGGGAGATGGACTTGCTGAGGGTCTCGGAGGATCGCACCTGAAAGGAGACGGAGAAGGCTTCACGTGCGTGGCCTCGCTCGCTGCCGGGTGGCTCGTGCTCCGGCAGACGTGCGGAATACTGATGAGCGGAGCGGCGAGGTCACGCAGGCTAACGCAAAACAAAAAACAGTTTTGGAAATGTTCCCAAACGGTCCGAGTGCACGCCGTACGGCCGAGGCTCGTCCGACACTTGGCAGGACCGCGGGAATAAACAACACCGATGGCGCCGACGAGGAGCCGGAAGGAAAGGATGGGCGTCGCGGTCAAGGACGGACAGCGGGGTGCCGAGGGCTTAGCTAACAAAGCACTGGACACAACATTAGCTACACCTGCGCAATCCAATGCGGCGTCTATTTGTGTGTTTTCGGATGATTTAGGAGCTTACGTTCATGTCTATTGTCCCTCACGATGGAACTCCAGCTCAGCTCCCATCAAATCACGGGACCTTAGCTAACTTTACACGGCTTGGGCTGTCGTGTGGACGCTCACAATGAAATAGTCATCGTATAAAACATTTTTATTGAAACATCTTTGCTTCATAATTCACGACAAAGTCAATTGCCCTTGAATGAACGGAGTAGTCGCATACAATCTGAAATAATTATCCTGAAACTATTCCGTTATTTTTTTTTCATGACCTTTACGACCTCTTACATTTCAGCACAACCAATCAGATCATTGATCCCGCCCACCACCTCTTTGATGAGTGCTGCAGTATCAGGAGATAAATGGTCATTCAGTTAAAAAGTATTATTCCGTTATATTATTATTACTTTAAATAGTATTTAAAAATGCCATAAACGTGTTGGAAATGACATTTTTATGAACGAATGTCTCGCATTGAGCTGGCGTCGTATTTCTTTCATGGTAACAGCGGTGAAGTATTCTGCTGATGGCGTGGAATTGATCCATGGAAGGACTGATTGAGTGGAAACGGCAGTAAAAATGAGATTTCATTTTCCCCTTCGTTGCACTTTCCCGATGTTTTACTGCGCCTCACTTCTTTTTACACTTGCATGGCAATTCATATTGAAAAATGAGACGCATCAGCACGTTTGGTCGTTTTTGCAGTCATTTTTGATCACTTTTTTTTCCCGCGGCGGTTCACTTATTTTTACACTTTAAGGCTGACATGAGCACAGCGGAACGAATGACGAGAGTGTAGTGGTTGAGGACGTTGCCACCCACACACGCTCGCAGCCTTGCGGGCGTACCTGGGAGCTTTTCTCCATCTCCTCCATCATCCTCTCGTGCTGCTGGGCGATGGCCAGAGTGGCCGAGTGGACGCGCTGGTAGATCATCTCTCCTTCCCGCGTCTGGAACGTGAACAAGCCCTCGCCCGTGTCACACATCCTGCTCCGGGAACAAACACACGCACAGACACAACGGGAACGTAAACACACTCTGACGGCGCTCACGCTTGGCTGCACGCTGCGCGCACGTGAGGCGCATGCATGAGGGGCTGCACATGCAGGCGAAGGCCGTCATGAGAAGTTGAAACCTTGACGTTTGTCTGATGCTGCAATCACGCTAACACATGGAAGATATTAACTCTTTTCACTCCCACACATTTTTCAAAAGACAACCCCTTCAGTCGCGGCCATGTTTGACCATTTTGACTGAGCTTCCACGGAGCACAGAATATTGTGTTGCATGGCTACACAAACATGGAACGTACCAAAAGAAAGATTAGACTCCCGTCTTTCAGCAGGAAAAAAAACCTTGTTTCTACCGTTTTCCGTGCTTTGGTAATCAGCAGTAGAATATGGGAAAGTTTCAGGAAAATATCAGCTCCCAACTAGAAAAGGGAGAAAACCAGCTTTTTGTGAAAAGTTACACATTTCAAGCAGAACTTTCACTTTGACACGTTGTTTTGCTTTTGTGTCAGCTCAAGTATGTAAACACCATAACTACACCAACATAAACAACACAAAAGGGGTTGTTTTACATCAAAATAATTTATTTATAGATTTAACACCTTGAACGATTTACAATTTACATTTGGAGCTGCACTACCGTGTGTGTGTGCACGCGTGCGTGTGAGTGTGCATGCGTTAAAATGTCCCTACAATAATAGTAACCGTCTGCACGCTACGCTCCTCCACGCTCTCTCGCTTCCTCCTTCCTGTCATGTGTGATGTTTCCGTCCACACGATCCCTACCCGAGCTATTATCAAATGCACTTCTGCCACCTGGTGGCCGTTTTTTTATGGCTTGAAATTGCTCTGAAGTGAAATGCATTCGTGGGGAGTTGCGTCATCACCTCCTTTCGTCTCTCGTGCAGACGTACGGTATGAATACGTTGTCGGGACCGGGCGTTGGGGTTTCTAAAAACGTGTAACTCAGGCTTTGGTATTGAATGAGTTCAAAGGAAAACGCTTACGCACCTTCCGGACTCAAACGTGAACCAGGTAGAGTCTCGGCCGTATCGTCGGAGCGAGCTGAGGGGCCACATGACGAGTTTGAGGCGGGCGTTGTGGATGTCCCACAGGTAGATGTTCTCATGGGTGATCTGCATGGTGCATTCCCCGTAGATGTCCAGGTTCGGCGTGGGCATCAAGTACACGTTGAAGCGCTCTGCACAATGAACGACATGAAGATTACACACAAAGGGCACTAAAGAAGTATTTCTTGGTAATACCACACCTCAGATAGTCACTAGGTGCGTGGAATGACCTTGAGTATGCTACGTCATCCCACCAGGGGTTTCAGTAGGGACATTCTGACCACAGGACGGCAGAGCACACCTGGCATCTGTAAAGCTGGCGTTTACAGCGGGTGTTGCTTTATGCAGAGTGCACCATTCCAAACATTCGACCCAACATATTTAGAGAAAAAACCAAGCGGATTAGTGTCTTGGGGGGAGTGTGACATGGTGCCGTCGTCTAATTTGCATAATTGGAACTCGGTGCGCGCTTGTGTGGGCGAGAGAAACGGAGCGTTTTGTTTTGTGTCATAAGTAATGTGTGACGTTACCTCATGTTTTTAAACCTTACGCAACAACACAACAGGAAATGACTGATTTATCCATGGAACCTTTTACTAGTTGGAGCATCGGAAACTCTTGGACCTTCTAAAAATGGATTTTAACATGACGAGAGCCCTCTCCACATGAAGTAACACCCCTATATTCACCCTTACACTTCTGTAGCCAATATAGTAGACATGAATGAACCTTGTGTGACCGGTGTACAATGCTACTTATCATCACAATATATTTCTGAATGCTTTATATTTACATTCTACTTTCTTTAGCCATTTTATGCCTGAAAACTGCTTAATTTGGGCAGAAAATGCACACGTTCTGACTGACAGACATGATTCATTACTACATTTGGAAAAAAACGAAAATAGAGCGAAGCAGCGAAAGTCAAAGCGTGAAGTGGCGAGGGATTACTGTACATCTCATTTCTCACTATGTTTGCTGCTGTGAGTGCCCAGCATGCCTTGCGGGCACTTAAGTAACCGTTAAAGTTACTTGTTGGTTGTTATCGCTTGGTTGTTGATGTACAGTACTGTCATATTTGGGAAAAAATGATCAAAGCTATCATTTATAAAGCTGCATTTATGCAAATAAACACCCCACCCAGTACTCTCTGCAGTTGAGTAAATCAAAAGTAAGCCCTGGTCCAATGCATGAGAAAATAGGGTACAGTGGTATGATTGCTAACCTTCCCGCTCAGCTCCTCCTCTTCAGCCGAGTGGATTCTTTATAGGAATAGATTTTATTTTTGGAAAGTATGCTAATGAACTTTCTTGCCAAGAATGAGATGAGACGCAAGATCAATAACAGCAGATTGGAAAACAGCGAGCCCCGCGCACGCTGTTGATGGAAACAGAAAGAAAGAAAGAAACAAGACGCCTGCTTCTCAAGGGCCGCCCACTATCCGAACACAATCATTCCATGCTTGAAAACCTTGAACTGCCACATGAGGGCGACCCGGATACAGTATGCCCCCCCCCTCTGCAGCGATGACACGAGTACGCATCAATGATGAAACACACCCGAGCCGAATCGAACGCACAAAAACGCCAACCGCAGTTTGCACAATACACGTTCTTATTCACGGGGAAAAAACCCCTGCTTGTGTTTACCGTTAATAAAAATATCAACCCTACAGTAAAGATAAACCTCTTTTGGGACGCGGCTTTATTTGGATCCTCTAAAGCGCCTGCATGGCAGACAAAAGGATTACGACAGAAAAGATGAGTGATGGATTATTTGTTGCTATCTCGCCGTGTCAGTGAGACACGTGGAGCTGCCTTTCATTCGATTATGAGTCCACATTTCACCTGAAGCATAACATGCCCACCTATTTATTTCATTTATTTTATTTATATATACAGAGATTTCTAATATCTTACACAATCATTACAAATACATATACAATGTGCTTTAAATCCTTGGAGTGCCTTCCATTATGCCAAATTAAATTATTAAAACATGTATAATTAAAATACATTAAGTACAATTAATTAAATGTAATTCATTAAATATCCATTTTATTAATTAATTATTTTATCAAATCACCTTATATCACGCTAAATTCAATGGTCTAATAAAGTTCCTATTAAATCAGGGGTCTCAAACTCAGTTTACCCGGGGGCCACTGGAGGTAGAGTCTGGGTGAGGCTGGGCCTCATCAAGTATCGGGAGTAAGGCTCACGATAACGATAACATCTATAACGATATCGGGTATGCTGCAGGAAACACGTCTAATTTTGGTTATTATCAAGAAAACCATGGAAGTTGCTGGATATCAGCTCCTAAATGAAACTTTAATTTAAGAGCTGATATCCAGCAACTTCCATGGTGAGCATCATCGGCTTCATTTAGACCTTGCGGGCCGCATTTACAGTAGTCCTTCCTGTCAAGTCGCGGGCCGCAAAATGTGACTTAGCGAGCCGCAAATGGCCCGCGGGCCACGAGTTTGACACCACTGTATTAAATAATACATTAAAATAAATAAATCAAATCAAATGATGTATTTTATAATGAAATAAAGCAATAAACTATTAAAGTCACATAAAATGTACTTTCAGAAATGTAATTATATTATATCCATATTATACAAGTTTTTTAAAAATCCTTTAAAATTAAATAAAACATCTAAAAAATGACAAACACAAAATAAGATTAAAAATAAATAACAAATGAAATAAAAATATTCACTGATCTGTTTAAACCTCGAAAAGAAGCCGTTTTAGCTTGTAAGCTTTTTAAGGCTCCTCCTCTCGTCCCTGATTGGCCGAATAGAACGAGACCCGACTGAATAGACAGCCTCCCCAAACGTCTGACTGGCATCGCTGACGCATGAAAGGTCAATTTTATTTGATGATAATTGATCGCTTTTGCATGAGTTCCCTTCCTGTGTGTCCCGACTTGGGCCAGAGCCGTGCATCTCCTCCCTCCTGCACCCCTTGGAACTGTCTGAGGAGGCGGGGGCTTCTCAGTGCTCCAAATGGGTTCTCACTAATTACAGCCAATGACTCCAAAATAATCCACGTGTCTGCAGCGGATAGAAAATAGCCATGTCATAGAGCGGGAGTATTTTTAGGCTTCTCTGATCTAATGATGGCCTCTGACTGCTTTGCGGGGGGGGGGGGTTTACTAATTGAAAAACGACTGCAGGCCCTTCCTTGCCTCTTGACTTGCAAAGTTCTGCATCTTTCGTGGTTTAGTTATTGATTTGTCATCAATAATATTGCTCAGATTTTCAATTACGCCTTTTTTTTTCTTTTTTTTTTTACGACTGCCTGTTGCCTTTCCCTTTATCAACTACAGAGCGAATGAGCTGCGTTCTATTTCCTGTGAGCGGGGAGCACATTTATTTCACATGGCTTTAAGAGCCATAATCTCATCCATCTCTGTGACAAGCTTCATTACGAGGGAAGCCAGTGATGCACAGCACTTCGCATTAGGGCCTGGAACACAGCCCCCCCAGCACAGCCTCTGACCTGTGCACCCACACTACTCGTACACACACACACTCACACACACAGCTTTCCCACAGCAACCACTTCTGAAGTTGGAGCTGCTAATGTAAAAGACTTCAGATCAGGTATTGACAAAAAAAAGTGTTCTTATTAGCCGGGCTTAATTGGACATTGGCAGCTCACGCTGCTCCACAAAGCCACAGCATTAATGCCCCGAGACGTGGCTGCGGGCCGAGCGAGAGAAGATTGACCGAGAATGGCCGTTTGTGTTAGCGCCGACTAATTGGGCACTCACCGTTCTGCTCCCGCTGCACCCCCGCTGCTAACAGGTCGGGCTCGCCCAGGCTGATGTCGTTGAGACGGCTGCCCAGGCACTCCACGTTCAGCAGCTTGCACCATTCCTCAGCATCCAGCTCTGCACACGCAGCATTATAATAGTTAGAATAGCATCCAGTCCATTCATCACAGTTTGGCAAAGATAAACTGCAATGTAACAATCCTTGATGGTCCATTCATTGTTATTTTTTAAATATTGCTTTAAAAGGGATGTCAGAATCATCCCCTGACACTTTCTTGGCTTCCCTCTATCACGGTTTTTCCAAAATATATTCATAAATTATGCTGTTTCGTGGTGGAATACGGCCTACAGTATTACTAGTCAAACAATAGGTGATTATATGTAGTATTGTACACTGGTCACTAGGTGTCAGTAACGTTACTGTAATGTTGGATGTTTTCTGGTGCTCCCCTAGCACCAGAAAACATTTCCAGCAACACACACAAGCACGAGTCTATATTATATGTCTAATATGTCTTATTATGTCTACTGTACTGGGTAATAGGAGTGTGACTATAGGGGTGTTGTTTCATGTCTGGAGGGGCTCTAATAATGTTAAAAACTATATTTAGAAGGTTTTCTGTGCACTAACTATGAAAACGCGTCTTCTGGTTGCAGCCAAGTACTGCACTTCATTTAGCTTCCATTTCTTGAAGACACAAATACAGTAAAACCTTGAAATAACTCGTAGGAAAACACGAAGGCAGAGTCCCCTCGCTGCTGCCTCATAGCCATCTTTGTCAACAATCAAAAAGAATCGATTCGGTTAGAGTAGGTTTCAGGTTTTGTCTGACCTTCGGGGACGGATTACTTGAAGCTAACCGAGGTTTCACTGGACAGTCAAACCTCGATTTTCAAACCGCCCCAGTTTTCGATGAAAATGTTCTCCCAAATTTGGCCTTGGTTCTCCTATGCTGTCGCTTATCGTACAGAATTGTGGGTAGCAAATTGTTGTGTGCTCGTTTATTCAGCCGTCTTGGATCCTAACATCCTGGCGAAGAAATATGCATGTAAAATGTGGATCATTCTTTAGAAAATGTACCTTTTGGTCGTATTTTGGGTGTCTAGAACAGATTCATTGGAATGGCCTTACTCCCTATGGGAAAAATTGCGTCGATTTTCGTACGTTTCACTTTTTGACAGCTAATTAGGAATGAAAAATATCAATATTCAATGCTAGTTTATCGAAACACGCGTGAATTGTGGGATGAATTTCATAATAAAACGCTGCATGCATTAAGCGCAAGGTGCAAACAATATGACATTGTATGTTTAAAGGGGAAGGGGGTTTAAATGACAGCCAGCAAGTTTTTCCCCTTCCACCTTGCTCAATACTTTCCAAGTTCCCAGGCTGGTTGAGCCACTTGCCCTGCAGTCCCAAACTAGTGAATCATCTATTCAAGCAATCAATATGCCATTTCCCATACTGAATCAAGTCTTTAGCTTGTTAATTAGGAAGGAAATGCAAACAGGAGACTACAGGCTATTTGAACAAAGATGCAGAAACACTACAGGAAGTGAAAAAGGAACAAAATATGCATGAATCCGTTCCAGAAGGTCCGACTCAAACCCGAAGGTACTGTAACCGAATCAGTTAGAGAAGTAATGCAAATCCAATGAATCCGTTCTGGACACAGAGCACTTTTAATATCGAAGAATGGTCGAAATGCATATAAAAGACGAATGAAAGGGTAACGTCACAAACATGCAATGTCACCTTTACCTTGATTGAAGACCTTTGTTGACAAAGCGCAGCGAGAGAGGACACCTTATTGAATTCAGTAGTGTTTCTCACCTTCTTTAGCATCTTTGTTTGGCTCCATTGTGGGATATTTTGCAGCCGTGATCAATAAGAAAATCAGAGACTTGTGGAGTAACTGTGTAGAAATCCAACACTATTCTCTTTTTGGACTGATTATTTTCATTTGAAGTAGAGACTAATTGGACTAATTAATAAAATGGGGAAGTATCTGTGGCTTTTTTGTTTGGGAATATCATTTTTCCTTCCCGGTGAGTCAGAAAAGATAATGTTTTCTTTCTCGAAGACTTCCAATTGTCTCTCGCCAGCTTCTGGTGAGAGCCACCGATGTATGAAATGAGGCAAAAGCAGGAGTTGTTTATCTTCGCCGAGCTTCTTAACTCCAACCCCCGTGGGATTGTGGGATGCGTAGCCACGGCCAGTGATGTGCACACAAACACATATGGAATGCAGAAACACCGCCATGCTTCTGCATCTATTCATCAAAGGACATGATGCGTTTGTGGGGCTATGTCAGCGCCGGTATCTTCAATTTCATTCATGCCGCGCTCGCTCGTATTACGTCTTTCCAGCGGGACGTATCTGCGCAGCTTAGCAGGGTGAGCGGATGGTCTGTCGGTGCCCGAAGCGCTTCGTTCACAGACATCAAGAGAGCACAACTACGTTTACACACAGGAGGAAGCTACTTAATGCCTCCCCCGATTCTTTCAGAGTTACTACGGCCTGTAAGTGCCTCTAAACTCCTGCACTTTGAAAGCCCGAGTGGAAAAGCAGCTAAGCAAACATCCCACCATCACAGAGGAAGCGTCTCAGGCTTATGTGTGAGGAAAATACAGTGGGAGGCAAATTCTGTGTGGGAATGCAAAACAAAGGCTAGAGAGAATATGTGCAAAATAGTCACAAAAAAGTTGTTTTTTTTTCTATCGGCAGGTTTTGTTTTAACAATGTTTTCGGAATAAGTGTCTCGGGACATCATCCTATCTAGTCTTTCTGGCTCTAACATGTACAGTACTGCCTTTGACTGCCATGTTGTTTAGTCCTACAGGTAGATGGCAAACATGGACATGGGGATGGCATTTGAATATATTTCCTTCATTGATCATTAGTTTAGATCGGCCGAAAATACCAAAGGTCGCATGGTTTATCCAAGATGTTTCATGCAATCGTACAGTATTTTGTACTTCCTTGTTTAATTAGCAGAAAAAAACATAACAAATGCAGAGGAACCTGAGGCTCGAACGTTGCAGTTTTCATATGATTGGGTTTTCGACCAACATTTTGGCCAAGATTTCACCTCAGTTCTCCTACACTGTTTTGATTATGGTACAGTATTGCACGAAACACAGTGTTGTATTAGTACAGTCGTCCCTCGCTACATTGCGGTTCGAACATCGCACCCTCACTCTACCGCGGGTTTTTCCAAAAATTAATTAATTAATTAATTAATTAATAATAATAAATGTTATATGAAGTGTGGTATCTGCAACGTTGTGTGCGCTTTTAAGAGGCGAGGCCCGGGAAGTGACGTGTGTGACGTCAGCTGAGAGTTGCTGAGTGTTAGCATGGTTAGCTGTGTGGAGAGTGCCAGTGACTGGCATGAGTTGTGGCTGACAGCAGCTCCTGTGTGAATGTTGACTGCATATGCGTGTTCTCTGTGCCATCGCAGTAGTATTCTAGTACACTGGCCACTCGGTGTCAGGAACGTTACATTGAGACATTAGCCACCAAGTATGCTAACATGTAAGTCTATGTAATGTCTTATTTATGACTAAGACATCTTATTTTCTATTATTATAAAAACTATATTGTGTAATACAAATATAAAAGTGACTATCGGAGTGTTATTTCATGTCTCGAGGGCTCTAATAAAGTTTACAACTGTATTTAGCAGGTTGTAAACAGGTTTTCTATACTTGAACTACGAAAAGATACCATTTATAAATGAGGAATCCCACTTTGCAGAAATTCACTTATCACGGTCGTGTCTGGAAGCAATTAATCGCAAAACAAAATTAAAAACAAGGGATGCTCTTCCTGATTTCTGTCTGCATGTTAAGGCAGCAAACGAGAGTGGCCTGAATCAATTGTGCCATCCTCTGATTGCTGCATAGCAAAGCAAAGTCTGCAGCGAGTACAAAGTCCAGATGATCGACACAATTGTAACAGTAAAAAAAAAACAGTACAAACCCTTTTCATGCCTGTCACTAGTTCTCGTCACTTTTCTTCCATCTCTATAGTGCAAATCACAGAAATTGTGACGTTGAATATTTTTTGAAATATAAAACTTTAAAAGGCACTCACCAGATTCGCAGGCAAAGGTCTTGGACGTGTCGTCACAGAAGATAATGGCCACGGCGTGCTTCTTGCTCTCTCTCGGCATCCTGCTAATGTTCTTGATATTATGGAGCTCAGTGATCTAAGGAGGACAGAATTGGCGGCAGCACATTAACTCGGATGAACGCAGTCAACGGCGGCAATGAGACTTAATTGACCCTCTCGTGCTGCTTTGCTGGAAGTGCAATTGAAGTTTAGAGGCTTCTGCACATAAATAATGGTTGACTAAAATAAAAAAGGTCTCTTTAGAGTCAGAGGAGATTGCTAAAGATTAAATAATTGTAGGATAATACAAACAAAGCTATTGAAGAGTGAATGTAATGGCCACACTACTGCATAGTGTACTATTACTCACTGTAACCCCCCCCCAAGACTATCTGTATCCCCTCCAGTTCATAAATAAAGGCAATCAAAGGCATCCAAATCCCTTCAGCAGGAGATGGATGGTGAATAGAAACAAAAGAAAAAGATGACATTTAATTGAATATCACCCGCATTTACAGCCTATTTTGCTCTACATGTTGACTCAGCCTGGCAGATAAGGCCTATTACATTATTGTAGCCCATTGTGTGCGGGGCCTTTGCCAAGAAAGGCTGGGGATGAATTAGCTGGGCTCCATGCCTGCAATGTAAGGCTGCGCAGGTTAAAAGCCTGGACACAACATATGCACGCCGCACTTCCTTTTTCGGATATTATAAATGCTTTCTCAGAGAGATTGCGAGGGAATACAAAATGTGAAAAGATGTGACTGCTGTGGTCTTATCGCCTTCAAGATTGGATCAAAAGGTTTTATGCGTGCGTAGATAGTGTGCGTGTGTCCTCAGGTAAGCAGAGCATCAACAGAGGGAATTTCTGAGCCGTGAATTCCAGCATCCATCCATTCGTGTGTGTGTGTGTGTGTGTGTGTGTGTGTGTGTGTGTGTGTGTGTGAGCTGCGTATGAAAGGCAAAGACTTGGTTGCATTCCCAGCCTCAGGCACTGAAAAAGGGGGAATCGTTTGAGATGAGTTCCATTTCACATTCCAACTGTCTCGATTTTTGGGTTTTTTTTGCATTGAAAGGTGTTGACTTTAATCCCATATTAACACAAATATGCTGAGCTTGCTATACTTCCATTGTTTTTAATTCCTTTCACTTTTAGTTGCATAAAAACAAAGACCCAAAAGCATCTTTTCGGAGAGAGAGAGAGAGAGGGAGAGTATGGAGATGGGTTGAGAAAATGGTAAAGAAAGCCAATCCTCTTTGTGTTGATTGTGTAAATCGGCCACCAGTGCAGCCTATTTCCTCCCAAATCACAGCAGCGTTGAATCAAGCCCTCAGACGGGACCTTTCTTGATCTTTGTGGCCATGCATTACCAGGTGCACTGGTGCATGCGCGCAACCATCGCTCACTTCGGCGGCTTGTAAGAGAAGCCACATGTGAGTGCGTGGAGGTTTGTTGCCACACAGGACGCCCGCCCCCCTTCAATATGATGCAGTGGGCACCCATACCCCTTTTGCACCAACTTTGGTGTCGGCTGCAAACTGACGCTACACTTGCGCTGCCACTCATGCCGCTCGATCTTTAGACTCATTTTTCTAATAGTTATTTCATTTTGAATACAACTCAAGGGCCATAACATAAAATGTCACCTGCACCACAACAAATGTCAATAATATGAATAACTTAGCCTGCTTGCTTTAGAAGCACATTACAATATAAACATAAGCATCTCTATTTCTACATTAGTCAGAGTCTGGACTGGCCTACTACCTAAATCAGTGGTATTCAACTGAAATCCAAATACAGTAATCCCTTGTTTATGCCACTTAATCAGCTCCACACCTGACCATGATAAGTGAATTTCCACGAAGCAGGATTCCTTGTTTTTATATGGGATAGTTTCGTAGTTAGAGCATAGAAAACCTGTTTAGGACCTTCGTAATACACTTTTAAACATTGAAATAACACCCCTATTGTCACCTTTACATTCCTATTAGCCAATATAGTACACATCATAAGAGAAAATAAGACTTAATATCGACTCACATGTTAGCATTCCTTGTTGTTCTTTGAAATCCCTGTTGTGGACGGTACTTCCTGCGGCGACCAGCGTCGAGTACATATGTATATACATATACATATATATACATATGTATACACATACATATCACAACGTCCTTTAACATGTCTTCTGAATGCCTTAAATTCATATTTTAGCTCATTTTGCCATTTTTGTGTTTGAAAATGCTTAATTTAGCAAAAAAAATATAATAATAATAATAGGTCATGTTCAGCCGGAAACAGCAATGATTTGAAGCGCAAAGTGGTGAGGGATTACTGTGTTTCCAGATACAGAAAATTTGGTCAAGCTTTGCCCGTGACGTCTGTGGCATAACCGTGTTAAGGCTGAGCCTGACCGGACGCAGGAAGTGAGCCCCAAGGGCAGAGTTGTTGCTAATAAAGAAACTTTTTTGAACGCACACGTAGACACAGCTTACAACAACTTTCACATGTCTTGCTGTCCTTTCTTTCCGTAGCTATCACTCGTTTCTCTCTTGTTTCTTCGGTATTTCCCACTCATGCTTCCAACGGACAGATTTGATTGGATGGTCAACAGTAAAACGACAAAAAAAAATTGCTGTGACTCATTTTCATGGTTAATTACGTGGACTGAGTCGACTAACTACCCTAGAGCGGTTTCATTTTCCATCGTCCTGGGTAGGAACCAGATATCAAGTCACTGTGCCTTGAGCATAACTCAAATCGGCTTTTTTTCTTAATTTTTGTCAAGCTGCTGCTGCTCCACTGAAGTCTGAAAATTCTGGCTTCAGGTTCCAATAATGTAAGCTCAACTGTTGACTTTGAATGCCATTCAATCAGCGACAAAAATGTCTTTATAAAAATCAAAGAAAGATACACAATTTTTTTATAGGACGTATAAAGTGTGTGCTAGCAAAGCACTGCTTGTACACGAGTGCCATCAAGTATCCTCGGGAGATAAGAGATAAAAATGATTTTGTGAGATTACCTTGTGAAAGCTCCTGAAGTAGGCAGCTTTCTCATCAGGATACTTCTCCAAGCGTCGCGGTCCTTTACTGGACGCCTTCTTGAACACCAGCCAACATCTTCGGAAGATCTGCCAACAGAGAAGGTTTCCAGTTAACTACCTGAAATAAAAGTCCGGACGGTGTAAATCGTTTGTATCCAAAGCGTATGGAGACTGTAGGTTAGTTCACGGGTTGTCACTTGGAGAAATATTGGATTGGGAGCAAATTTTGTGCAAAGCTCTCGTCTGTGCACAGGGGAAGAGTCGTTAACCACAAGCGGTATAATTCAGTCCAATAAACCCTTGGAAGTCAGGTGGATTATGGGTGCTGTGCATGTAATACTTAGTTTTAACTGTCTATCTAGAGTCATACATTTCCATTTGTTTAGTTTTCAATACACTTTTTTTAAACAACAAAAATATACTTCAGCAAATTCTCTTAAGTGGAACAGCGACCATATTCTCATTTTTCATAGTTTGGCTTGTCCTGCGACTTACAGTCAGATGTGACTTATATATCATTTTATATATTAAACATGCGCTGCCTTTAAGTTAAAGTGGGTTAGTCGTTGTTCTTTGGCGACACCTAGCGACCACAGTAATTCATTCAGTTGAGCTTGTGACTCATTTTGGCACACAAACTGAACGACACAGAGCATACCGGACGCTTTTTTGTGACGGAATCCTTTCTAATACACTTCTGCCTTGGAGGTTATGTGTCTGTAAGTAATGTGCAACTGTAATTATTGTATACTGTGGATTGAGAAATGTGGTATTTTAGAGGGCAGTGTTGTTTAATTAAGACACTAATTATGTCTAGCTTGGAGATTGTAGCTGCTGAGTCAGCCACTGGCTAACTAAATACACACATTGTATTTTAATTAATTTGCGAATACAAAAATCAAGTTTTGGTGGTAAAATATGGTTGTTTTATGTTGTATGTTGTTTTATGTTGTTTCTGCGAACCAGGATGCCACCAGGTGTCTTGTGCAAGAACATTCTGACTTTTCAGCTGAAAATTTAGTTATTTCAGATTCTGCAGCCTTAGTGTGTCTCCTTGTTGGTGTAAACATTGCCCACTCCCACAGGCTTTGTCTTGTTCTCTTGTGAATTTTATGTTATTCGCATTTGACCGGTGTGACTTATGCTCCGGCGTGACTTACAGTCCAGGAAATACGGTAATTAAATGAAAATAAATAACATAATGCAGTTTATACAGTGGTGTTAGTTTCTGACCAGTTACTTACATTCATGTCTTCCCTTGAAAATGAGTGACAGAATATTTTTGAATTTCATACATCCATGAAGGTCATATAAAATTTGAATGGCCGGGAGAGTTATTTATGTTTTATTTGCAAATATATTTTGGTGGCAGGAAAATATTATTAAAAAATAATGATTCGTTTATTAATTTAACTCCCATATTAGGGCCTCATCGATAATTGATGAATATTAAAAACAAGACATTTCTGAAATATAGACGTAAGATATGCTCTACTACATCAAGCAGGCATTTAAACAGCATTTTGCACACACACACTGTCACCCTGAGCCTGCCTGCCGATTACTGTACATCGTATTGATCACTGGATCAGTCTGTCTCATCCACCTGCTCAAGATGACACAAATTCTGAGTGCAGGGTTTATTTGGCTTCAAGGTCAAATGTACAGCAAAACACAAGCTACAAAGCAAACACACAATCCTCATCATTCACAAAGTTGTATAAAAGATAAATGCAATAACGCAATATACCGACAACACCTAATATGTTTATAGTAGTTAATTTATTGGCTGCAATTTTCTTGACTGACGTGTTACACCAAATCAACAGCTTCGTAGATACACACGTCTTGCCGATGGTTAATTAAGAATATCCATGCATTATTCACTGAGAGCATGTCAAAAGACACCCAATTGATCAAAACAAAACCAAAAATATTCACATGAAGATTAATTTAGTTCTTTCCTGCCAAACTCTCCGACACGGGCTGCAATTAATGATTATTTTCTTAGTTGATTAATCTGGAGCTTGATGTTTCGATGAACCAAGTAATCGGTTAGGCCCTAGACGGACTAGATCAATATGAACCAAACACAACCAGTTAGTGGTTTGGTCCGCAACATACCAGAAAAGAGGCAAAAATGTGCATCACTGTTTTCCAAACTCAAAGCTGATGTGTGTGAAGATCTTGTTTTGCCTAAAACACAAAGATAACAGATCTTCTTTCATGGATGACCAAGGCAGTTCAAAAATATTCACATTCAAGAGGATGAAATCAGAGGATGTTTAAATTCTTAAATCAAAAAAACATTAATCGAATATCAAAATAGTTGTCAGTTAATTGTATGATCGATTAATCATCGATTCATTGTTGCAACCTTACAAAAAGTTTGTGGAAATCAGAATTTTTGGATGGTTGGCACTCAAATGCAATGAAAAAACACCCTCTTATGTAGTTCAGTCGTAAAGTTATTGATTATTATGCCTATCTGTAGTAGTAGATACATAGATATTGATCTCACTACGGTCCAACATTGCGTTGGGAGGAAAAACTCAATTATGACGAATGGATTGCAGTTTAATCACATCTTGATGCTGTTGAGGCAAAATGGAGTGCACTAGTTGGCTGCTATTTATAAAAAACAACTAATCAATTGTGAATTTTTATTTTCCGCATAGCGGATTGAATCAAAGGCCCATCCAGTGAAGAGACAGAATTGTACAAATAATAATACTAACCGCTTTCCTTGTGGTCGTTGTGCAAAAAGCAAATACAGACAGAAATAGATAGAAAGATAGATAGAGAGAGCGATGGCAAATAGATTGTAGTTTTCTATGTCTAAGAACACGATCCTTCTATTTCCTGGTGGAGACAGCTGCTATCACTCTGTTAGATGTATGATTGCCTCGGGTCTTGCGGTTGTGTTGGGGAACAATGGACGCTCAATTAATTTGTTTACTCTGCTGCATAGCAGTGGAACGGTTTGGCACGCACCTCGGTTTTAAAGTCACGATTCGTTTCATTTTCAGTTCAGTGAAGGAACAAAATGCAAAACATAAAACTGCTTATATTTTGTGTTTAACGATTATAAATAAAAATAAAAGGTGCACTGTATTCGGGCACACGCTCCGAGCAGCCGGTGTGATGCCACGGAGGTCTCTGGCCACAGACGTCACGGGCAAAGCTTGACCAAATTTTCTTTTGCACCTTTCAAACGCCGTAGTGTTGGCGTTTCAGGTGGCTGATAAGGTTGTTTGTCTGCTCGATGGTTTTTTCCCTCTCATTGTGGAGCATTTGGTACAATGTCCTTCCTCTTAAAGGGAATATTTGTTTACAAGTGAGCTCAGGGGAAGTTACGACAGGCCGTTAACATCACAGGCAGGAGAAAAAAGGAGCACTTGATTTTCTCACCCACACAGTATGGGTAATCTCACCTAATTGGATTTTTTTTTTTTAAATGATCGGTTATCTGAGCTATTTTTAATGTTATCGGTATGACGTCATAATTCCCTGATATCAGCCTGGTAATTATCAATCTGATAGTTATCGTACCCTCTTAATAAAGCCTGTATTGTAACGTCTACCTGGACGTTGTAAGGATGACAAGGAGGTGGTCTTTTCTGATATGTTGCAGACCAAACCACTAACTGTGTTTGGTTCATACTGAATTGATTTGATCCATCTGGGGCCTAACCGATTATTGCAACCCAAATTGTACATTTCCTGTCCCTCACTTGAGATGTGTCATGTGTGGGAAATTGGTGCATAGCTCATTCCCCAAAAAAATCATCATACGAATACCCCAACTTCTGCAGTACTTCATAAAAGGCCTGCTAAGTTGAACTTGGCACTTCAGTGGTAATTGACTGGAGTGGATCCCTGGGTCGTTATCGGTCCGCCTTGATGGGCCTCCATTCTAGTTAAGCCCAGGCCCATTATCAATAGAAAACAACACACACACACACAACAACCAGTCTAATGCACTGTGTACATTTTGTCGATAAAATGCTTTAAAAACGCAAGGAGACAAAAGAGCTTTAAAGTCTTCATTCCAACTGAACTCGCACAAAAACAAAGTAGCGCAGCTTCTACCGGAACCCGAGAAGATCCATTCTGACAATGAACAATAACACATCTGTGACTTTTAAGCAGTAAATGCAATCCTCCATTGCCGCCTCGTGGGAGCTCCAGTCAGAGGAGCCCTGCATGCCGCACAAAGTAATTCACCCTAGGAGTGCTGAGATTAAGTAATTATACCGGCACAAAAGGAAGCTCAATAAGATAGCTTGCGCATAATAGGAACTAGGGGGTATGAATGGAGAGGGTTTAATTTTGCCTGTTCGACAGTTGTCACTGCTTTGTCAAGGCAGGCCTATTCTCAGGCTGCTTGTAGGTCTTATTCAGACACTCTTACACTGATTGTAATTACAGAGACATAAATGAGGCTCTGCCGGTTTGATGTGACTCATTTAAGGCCAGTACATTGTGGAGGGCATGGCTTGGCGCTGAAAGCCAACTCTCCAGCTCCAGAGCACACACACTCGCACAAATAGTAAAAACAAAGTAATGATAAAGAGTACAGCGATGCTCAAAATAAAATGTGCCCGGTCTATAATTTGAGCTGTGCTCTGCTGCCCTACCTCCACCCCTCTTGCGTAACCATGCGGTCAATCAGCCAAAGAAGGCATGACTCACGACTCAGCGTTGACAAAAAACATCTCCAAATGTCTACAAAGTTCTACTACTATGAAGAAACTATCACATGTGTTCATTTTTACATATGACAGTATGCCTTTATTTGTGAACGCTAACTCTTGTACTCCTGAATCGCTGCGCACAAAAGGGTAAAAATTCGGCAGAACATACACTCTTACTGTGTTGACTGTGCTGTTATTTTTCACACATGGTGGGGCTGTTAAAAACCTTAGAAGCCTGATTGACTTTCTCACACACCTCTACAAAACTTCCACTGTAACTTTCGGGTGTTTAGACGAATCACTAAAAAATTTGGTGTGCACATTTAGAGGACAGACAAGCACATGTCTGTCACATCTGAGCAAGACTGGTGGAAAAACATGACCACGATCAATCAAATGTTGTGCATGGTGCATGTACCAGGGCGGGATTTAGCAGCCAATCTCCTATAAATCATTGACCATTTGTCTAATGATTTTAAAACTTTGACAATATCTCTATTACATGTATGCTAGCATGTCTTCCAAAGCATTTGGAGCACAACCATATTTGTCAGTTTTCATACAGATTGGTTTTCGTAGGATTCAGTTTTCGACGAAAATTATGGTCTTGGTTTTCAATCACTGTCTCGATCATCGTACGGCCAAACAGTGCCCAAACAAAACATCCACACATTGGTGATGCAGTTTCTGTGAATAATGGATAGTTGTTCTTTTAGAGTTGGGACACTATAGATATTTTCCAGCCAGGAAATCCTTTAATCATCTTAATTATGTGTGTGTGTGATTTATTTGATGATAGAACACACACACAATGACGAACAAGTCTGTTTCTGTCGCCTTTCTTCCTCCTAATAGTCATTCTGCACCCTGCGTTGATGAGGCGCGTTGATGAGTATTTTTGAGTGTTCTGGCTCCATAATAATAATAAGTGTCAAAACTTTCATAAAAAATGTGGGAAACACGATTACTAGTAAGAAGGTAGCATGCATTACAATGGGACTGTCATGTAAAGGCTCCTAGTTAACACAGGTTGCAGGGGGAAGGGTTTAAGGGAGACACATAACAGAAAGTAAGCCAGGCCAGTGTGTGTACTGATGATTGGACCTTCCGCTGAAGTTCCCAGTTGAAGTGAACATGTATAAAGCTCAAACCATCCACTCCTTCAATGTAATTTTTTAACGGATTAGAGTGAAACACTGTCCGCCATGTTCACCAACAAGAGTCTTCAATAAAAGTTCATATTTCCAGGTGTCTGGAATTGGTTTTACATTATTTCCTATAGAAAAAATAGGAAATGAAAAGGAAATGGCTGCCCTACGCAGCTCATTAAAGGAGAGGTCTTTGCTGTCCGCTGGAGGTTAAAGGGCCCTGAGAGTCGACCTAAATCTGCAGCTGAAGTTTCCCCCCGAGATTACAACAACTTTTCTCCGACCAGACATCGTGCTCTGGTCCACTGCTACAAAGTCTGTGATCATGGCTGAACTGAAAGTCCCATGGGAAGAGGGGATGGAGGCTGCCTTCGAGAGGAATCAGAATCAGCCTTTACTTGCCACTTATACAGATGTACAAGCGGAATCGTGCAATCATCCGTCCATAGATATACAACGTACTATACAATAAGACAGGGGGTAGAGAGGACAGGATGACTGGGCAATGGAGGAGGGAGAGGAAAGGGAACAACAGGAGGAGACGGGGGGGAAAAATTCCAAACTAAGCTCCTATGAGAAGTACAGTGTGGGACTGTCAAAAAACCTCAGCATACGTATATAGGCACAGATAAGCACACTTTTACACAATGAACACAAGACTTGCACCAGGGGAGAGGGCAAAGGGGAGTGGAGGTGATACCAGCACGGCCAGCAGCCAGCCACAGCTAATGCAGCCATTACCAGTGCGAGCTGTGGTCCTCGTTTTGGCAACGGTGGCGAAGGCATTAGATGAGGGAAGGGGTGTGTGTGCGAATACGCATGTGAATGTCCTTAGATGCATGAGTGTGTAGGCCCGAAGTAGTTCCCCCGACAGGTGCCCGATGTTGGAGCCTTGGTTCGCAGGGTGTCATTGCGATAACACAGCAGTTGCCATGGAGACGTCCGTGAATGAGCCCGTGACAGAGACAACAAACAACAGGTGTTCGTGAAGAAGACGGGTCAGAAGACAGAACGTCCCGCTGCAGCAATCTTTCTGGGGAAATTGTTGTCGAGCCGCGCCCTTGGATAGGCCGAGGGGGGAGGCCGAAATGCAGATTAAGTAGATTGTTTGGGTTAGTGCGACTAGCCGCATTCCAATAGACCTGGCTACTCTATTTGTCCATTCTGGTCTCTCAATCAATCCATCTGCCTTTGCAAAGTCGAAAGCTTCTCTAAGATGTTTTCCTTGTTGTGATTCACAGTCACAGCCTGAGTGCTAATGGCTTTACCCACCATATCAATCATGATGGGCGGCTGTTGGGGCACGATGAACTGCTGCTTGCGTCTTACGAATTCTGGGTTACACCAGGGCAGTGCATAATCCGAACAGCACCAGACCTGTTATCGTGGTTCCCAATAGGTAGACATCTTTGATGTCCTCCACAGAAAGGAGAATCGGCAGGCACGTGACCTTCCACTTCCTCCAACTGTCCATCATGTACCCGGTGGTGACCGTTCCGCCAGGGCAAACAGGTTCCCCGGAACCCGAGGTTCTCGTCAAAAAGATAGTCAATTGCGTGGAGAGACCAGTTGACCAATTCCATGATTTAGATTTAGAGAGAAATGCAGAGCGAGGCTCTTAAAAATATGAGACAGGACTAAAACAAGACAAAGCAGGGAAGACAAGGGAGATAACAGAGAGGAGAGGGGAAAGATGCGACCGCCTTTGTTGAGAGCCAGCAGAGAGAAGCGAGGGAAGAAAGGGGAGAAATATGCAGAGCTCTAAGATGCGTGCACACAATCCGGTTGGAGATCTTACATCTGCCCAGTGGAAGTCCACTGGAACCTCCACCCAACGGTTCCTGAAAACTCTGGGCATTTGAAGCCCCCAACTGACAAAGGTCCAGAAGACCTAGCAGATGAGGCAGAGCAATGCAGCTTTTGACGATGGCTTCAACAAAATGATAAGACTTGGGTTAGGGAAGGGTCCTAGTACCGGCTTCTATACAACCTAGAGATGTCCTTGGATTAAAGGAGAGAAACATCTGTGAAGGGTGGCTCCTGGCTGTTGACCCTGCAGTCGGCGTAATGGCACGGGTGGAGATACCTTGCAGGTGGTCACACCTGTGCTCATAACTTTCCTATGGAAAAAATTGCTTCTGTTCACGTATGTTTTGGTTTTTGTCTGACCTCATGGAACAGATTGACAAAAACCAAGGGTCCACTGTACCAAGACATGTATCAAGGTATCAAGTTGTTAGTGGAATGGTACAAGCATCTAAAGATGTATGCACTGTCCAGAATCTTTCTATTTTGGACTTTTGGACATTTTTTTTCCCAGATGAAAAATCTAGTGTAGCTTGTGTATGGGTTGACGTTTTTCTTGTGCCTCATGATCATTATCTCTAGTTTCACCTGGTGGTTTGTGCCATACCCTTCTGTATGGGCAAAGCAGTTCTTACCATTCCCTTATGTCTCCCCCAGCTGTCTCTTGTTCAAGTCAGCATGAATTTCTGGTCAGTCCTTGCCTGTTCCTTCTTGCTAGATGTCATGCTGTCATGTTGCAAGTCTCATTTTAGTCTTCTGAGTTTTTCATTTGCAATCTCCACTGACTGTTTGAAACTTTGTTTTGTTTTACTTGCCCTCATTATCAGGCCAACACAAGGCGTCCAATTTCATGGCAAAACTAACCTGGAGTCCAGTTTGTTTATCCAGGACACCAAACAAATCTGAATGAATTCCACTCTGAGCAATCAGAGTTCCACTAAGTCCATTCCGTGCTTATTTTGAGATGAGATAAAAGATGTGTGGCATTGGCAGTTGCACACTTACCAAATAAACATGAACTTTACTTTTCCTTTTCATCTTATTCGTAGGTCCCAGTCCCAAAATCTGATTAATGGGTGGGAGCCGTGTCCTTAAAATTCTCACAGAAATACTGGTGAAATGCAGTCCCTGGCAGGCTACTTTAGCAATGCGGTCCAATAGATCTGATGCTTATTTCAGTCAACAGCAAAAATCAGGGGGTCATAATCAGCAGGTCAAAACGATCAAAAATAATGAGCAGATTTACATTCTGAGCGATGGGATGTACCCACACAACAGTGGAATACAAATTGGGTCATTAAAATTTAACACTTAATTAACACAATCTTAGAATGATTTATTAACCAAATGTTTTTTTTTCTACACTTGAGTTTAATGAGTTTCCTTGGTGTATGTGTGTGTATATAATCCATACATAAGAACCCAGACTTAAAACTGATTGTTTTTTTTTTAAAACTGTAGATGGTAACAAAGTCATTTCATATTTTCTTGCATTGATTTGCTTAGGAGATAGGAATATCATGAACTGGTTTCAGGGCAATCAATTAAATAAATTGGTACCTCGGTTTTCCTCATTAATTCCGACGAAAACCATAATGTACAAAAGCATAGGAAATAATTCCAGACACCCAAAAATATTCACAAAAAATTCATTTTATAGGGAATAATTATTTTACAAGCAGAAAGCAATGCTAAATCATTATAAATGACAAATGAAATAGATAAATGAACATTTAGCGTAATTTCCACCTTTATTTTTAGGCTCTTGTTGGCAAATACAAAGAGGTGATTCCGCTGAAACAGCCAGTACAGGACAAATGGATTAGTTTGTTATGCGCAATATTGTATGAAAACCGAGACAGTGTACGCATTCAGCAGGCACCCCCAGCGTATGTGACGGAGAGGGACACAGAAGCAAGTGTTCTACAAGTGAGCTCTGCAGAAAGGTAATATTCTTATCATACAAAAACTGTGGCGTTTAAAAATTGAGGTTTGACTATAATAGTAAAATAAGAATAATCAAAACTATACTTCTACAAACTTGCTATTGTTCTGTCATGTATTAAGGTCATTGAAGTTTTGTTTAAACAAATGGGTTACGACAGATTGAGAAAGTCAGCTGAGTACAACTAAGTATCTTTTGAATATTTAACCTAATGTTAAAATTGTAAAGGATTTTTTTTTTCAATGAAAACTTTGCACTGTGAATGAGGAGTCATTTTTCAAAACTGAGTTACAACTGTAAAGGCTTTTTCACTGTTAAAAAAACAACAGCTCACACAACATCAGCACTCAGAGCATGCCAGCGTGTAAAATGGGCATCAGTGAAAGTAGCCAGCTGCAAAGAACATTTCAAGGACAATCTTTTCACTTCTAGGGGAGGTCTGTCTGAGGCAAGAAAACACTTCAGGAGGCATTTGGCAAAGTAGGACGAGTTCATGAAAACCAGGACGAACAAAGTGGGCCTGCCAGGAAAAAAATCACCTGAGTGTGGCTGGAAATACACGTACCTTCAATAGCTTCAGAATGAATTTCATCTTAGTTTCAAACTAAATTATACACTAAATTAAACCAGAAACTTTGGCTTTATTTAAAGCAGGGGTCTGCAAACTTTTTTCCTTCGTGGGCTCCATTGGTTTAAAAGAACTGGCCGGAGGGCTGGACTATGTCCATGTACAGTACATTATGTATAATGACTATATAATGACAGAACACTTCAAAAAACAGTTATGTTCTGAATAAAACACCCAGGATTTACATAAATAAAGGATGTGGGATATACAATATGAACTATGAACGCTAAACATAGCGTACGACCAAATACAAATTAATGGAACGGATATTGAAAAAGTGGAAGAATATAAATTCCTTGGGGTTATAATAGATGAAAAAATGAGTTGGAAATCTCATATTAAATATATACAGCAAAAGGTGGCGAGAAATATCTCTATATTGAATAAAGCAAAATATCTTCTTGATCAAAAATCACTCCACACTCTGTACTGTTCCTTAGTATTTCCATATCTAACGTATTGTGTGGAGATATGGGGAAATAACTACAAAAGTAATCTTCACTCACTCACTGTACTGCAAAAAAGATCTGTGAGGATAATTCATAATGCCAAGTATAGAGAACATACAAACCCTTTATTTTTAAAATCACAGATATTAAAATTCGCAGATTTAGTACACTTTCAAACCGCTAGAATAATGTATAAAGTTAATAATAACTCGTTACCCAAAAATCTAATCAAGTATTTCTCAATCAGAGAGGAGAAATATGATCTTAGAGGAAAATTAAACCTAAAACATTTATATGCGAGAACAACGCTGAAAACCCATAGCATTTCCGTGTGTGGAATTAAATTATGGAACGGATTGAGTAAAGAACTCAAACAATGTACAGAGATGAGCAAATTCAAAAAACAATACAAGCAGTTGATGTTTGCCAAATACAAGGCAGAAGAGTCCTGATTGTTCTGTCAGGTTTGTTATTTTATTTTATTTATTTATTTTTTATTTTCTATTTTATTTTATTTTATTTTATTTTTTATTTATTTAATTAAATTTTATTTGTTATTTATTTATTTCTATTTATTTATTTATTTTTATTTTTTTTATAATTTTCTTTGTTGTGTTTAAAAAAAAAAAAAAAAAAAAAAAAAGCTTTGTTCTTATTTATTTATTTATTTATTTAGTATTGTCATCATATTATCATTATTATGAATGTTCTCTCTTTTTTTGGGGGGACGGTTATCTCACCGTTATCTATTATGTGTTATCCTGACTATCACTGAAAACATGACATGGAATCCAGGAAGTGAACTACATGTACTGTACTAGATGTAGAATGGATGGGGGGTAGGATTAAATAAGCTTTGCTTCTTCCTACTCCTTTTGGACATGTGGAACTGTCAAAAAATGATTCACGAGATGTATTCCATTGTAACCTTCATGTTCAAATAAACTAAACCAAACCAAACCAAACCAAACATTGAAAGTTTTGCAGAACCACAGCAAAAATGTGACTATGAAAAAAAACACCCAAATGTCCAATAAAATGTCTTTCTTTTCTGCAGAACTTACTCATAGAATGCTTCTATGTCCCTCTGCGTCACATACTGTACGCTAGCACTGCCTGCTTAATGCGCAGATCCCCACCCACTCTGCTTCTATCAAAGACTTCCTGGATCTGGCCTGGATCATCCCTTCGATTCGCATAATGACCTAGCATGCTTTGCAGTGAGAAGATATGGGTATCATTTTGATGTGTCATTTATTAATGTCCGGCGAGCCGATCTCGGGCCCACAGACTGTAGCTACCCACTCCTGATCTACAGTCTTGTACAGAGAGAGAATGTCTTGTTTCGGTAACATAATATTTCTTAAAATACTGTGTTAGATTACAATTTGGTGATGATTACTGCATAGTTTCTACTGAGTAAAACAAGGATTCAGTTTGGACAGACTCTCAATCTTGGGCTTATGAGTCAATGAAGTCTTTAAACTGGGGGAAGAAAGAAGAGTGATTGCTGGGGACTGGCATTTCTTTAAATACCCTTGATATACAATGGGGAACCTTAATGATCAATTAACAGCTTTATTGTCGAGCCTAAATCAACAGTACCTCTGCTGATTGCAGTCCAGCACTGCACTCCAGATTACCCAGTAATTTGAACTAAAATGAACTGTAAGATTGTCTTTTCCTGTTCCATTAACATAACCTCATTGGCGAGGAAGACAAAGCCAAGCTTGTGTTACTCTGAAAGAACTGATTTTTTTTTTTTTTTTTTGCATTTCAAACAAATAGCGCCAATAAATCAAAACTCAATTAGTCCTCCTATACAGTAGGTTGTACTATCAGCATCGACCATATGGAAGAGGGCGTGGTTGGTTTCATTTAGAAGCTTTAGTCATCTTAAGCGGCCTCAAAAACACAAGTCTCCTTCGCTTCACAGACCATTATCAAAACTTGTGCAATTATTGAGAAACTGTCTCCCCTCTAGATAAATTACGGGCCGTATTCATCCCAAACAGACAAATCACTCATCATTTGGACAGACTGAGGAGCTGTCTAAAGAGATGAGAATGATTTCCAATGACAGCCCTCTTCAAGTGAATGACTAATCACACAGGAGAATAAAAATAGCAGTCAATTGGACGATCCTCCAGCATCTGAGTGAATATTGAAGCGCAATCACATTACCTTGGAGGAGGCACAAATGCGCCTACTCCTCTTTGGGTGTTTCAAGGAAAATCTGACAAATGTGGGATGGGTTCGTAACCTTCTTGTGATTCATGTGCCCTGCCGAGTAGGATTTAAAGATGATTGCTGCTACACTTACTGACAAAACTTTGCACAAAAGCACTTCAATCAAGGCACTGGATAACTCTTAACTGATGGCAACTGGCTCATCGGCATATAGGCAGATAAAATACACTGAAAAACATGGAATTTCTTTGTGTATTCTATATATACTTCAGCCATTAAAGATATGAAAACTGCAGCTTGTGTCTTGACAAAACCATTACAAACTGTACACATTTGAAAATACCAGTGGGCTCGGACACATCAACTCTTACTGAGATTCTATTGTGGATGGGTCTTGTCAAAACTTATTGCTTCTCTTTCAACTTTCTTCCTGGTCCTTTGGACTGCGTTGCTGTCGAAGACGTAGTCACTGATCATACGCTTTAAAAAGTTTTCAAATTGTATTTGAATTGTATTGTATTGTATAAGAGCAATATATTCAGTTACAGGGCTGGACTCTACATCGACACAGAGCCTAGAGCGGTTGCCGTGCCCCTCGAGAAAGTGAAAGTCAAGTTTGTGTAGAAGTGAGAGTTAAACTTGTGTGAGTGAGGACAATGCTTATCTTGTGTGTGTGCCTCCTCCAGTATTTTTCCACCAGTCATATTTAACTGTTGCACAACTCTGGTTGTGCTATGCTATGAGTGGGTGTGCGTGTGTCAAGAAGTCCTTCTATGAGAAGCAATTAGACTGAAATTGCACTGAGCTAATAGATTTTTTTTTTATTAATTGGCAAATTGAGGCAATTGTGGCAAAGTGCACAACCTGGCTGCAACTAGGATAGATACTGTTGATTCAGGCTCAACGAGTTTGCTGTCGAAAGAAGTCATCATGATGTTGGCGTTTGGAAATTGAGTTCCACCCACCCTAGACTTGTGTAAAGCAAACAATATGTAATAGAAACTACATAATTTGGACCTGCGATAGAGATTTTCCATCGCAACAATGCATGTTGATGACGGCAACCTTGCCGTGTCTCACAAATTTGAGAATGACTGAGTCTTAAAAAGTCTAAAATCCACTCGTCCATAAACCATAAATAAAGCAATATGTTACCACATTGTAGTGGCAGCCAAAGTAGGAGCCTAGCCTGTAGACAGTTTCGAAATTGTTATATTAAAATTCATAAGCCAAATAATATAATTAATTGGTCCCAGACCTGACAGTGATAAGTGATTGAACATTTTTGTAAATAGAGCATAGAAAACCGGTTGATGACTTTCTGAATATGGGTTTTAACATTATTTGAGCCCTGCAGACATAAAATAACACCTCAATAGTCACTTTTACACCCCTATTATTCTTTATTTACATCACATTGCACAGGCTACAGGATCACTGCAAATCAGATAGCCGCCGCTAGCATAGAAAGCTAACGAGCTAACTAGTTAGCCTCTTCGATTTACTTATTCGAAAGTAAAGTGTTTCAAATGGTTTGGGGAAGAAGGACAAACAAGCCAAAAACTTACCACTTCCACACGGAATGAGAGGACAACCTTTTTTTCCTCACTCGATCTCAGCCATGGCATGTCTGCTCGGCTGAGCTGGCTCAGCAGCCAGTCTCCGTGCAGTGTGAAAGGTAATGTAATCTAATGTCATGTCTCATTACTGATGCCTAGTGACCAGAATACTACATAGAACTTGTCTTTCAATCTTTTTAAACTAATAATATGCCATAGTCAACCATGAAACAGCCAACATTTATTCATTATTTTTTTTGAAACACCACAATAGTGAGGAAGCGATATTTGAACTGCGATATACTGAGGGACGACTGTATTGTGAGATATCGCCATATAAACAAGATAAGTGATTCTCTAAAACCTCTAAAACGTCATTAAAAAAAACAAACAAGGTTCTTTTTCCTGTGGTCAATGAAAGAAATGAACGCCCTTGCCTACTTTTTGTGGTGACGCAGTCCTAACAAATGTTTAGCTTAATTATGCTTTCCCCAGGCGCCGGCTGTCACCTGTGAGTTCACACACAACACTCAACCCGCCAACAACAACCACCCACCCGGCCTCGCACCCCCGTGTACCTAAATATATTTTCCTCTGCATGTCAAACGTTTGGACATCCCGTAATTTTGTAATTCGCCCCCGACTACAGCTGTTGGCAGGATGGCCAGTCAGCCGTGCCCCAGTTAATCATAGATTAGTTTATCTGGGCCATTCCAAATCCTCATGTGTAATGCAGTGCTACCTAAGCAGCAAGTAATCACTGCCCCCTACTCCTTCCTGAAGACACACATGAACACACACTCCCCCCTCCTCACTTTCTCCCCATGCTTGATTCCTTGGTGCCTCTTCTCATGCCCTTCTATCTTGCCCATTTCTCTCTTGAGTCTTTATGCATGATTAGGCATTCTCATCAAACATGCATGAGCCAAACCGCTGCCAAAATATCCCATCCAAAGCCTTATTTCATTTGTTAAGGCCTTGGTGTGACTGTGTAGCACAATTCAAAGGTGAACGGAGGATGCCATGAAATATGAAGCTCCGGTATGACAAGGACGGCAAGGGCATGTGGTTAAATAAAAATAAATAAATAAATAAATAAAAGGGTCATCAATTCAGAGGAAATCTGCAAAAAAGGACAACTAAAAAAAGAGGGCATGAAAGAAATATGAGGACCAAGAGGAAATAAAGATAGCTTAAAAGATAATTGCGGCTCTTGAAGCTCTAAATCCTTGTCGCGACTTAATGTGACCCATAGAGCCACATTATTGGAAAATGTGCCAGGTTGAAATAAACCAGAATTATTCATTAAAAGGCAAACGGTGCAGAAGTGCAAAGTGCAGCTTTTTAGTGTCGGAAATTCCAATTGGCTGTGTCTCCGTATTTGAATTCATAATGTATGATGCTTTCAAATACAACTAATAACCCAAGCATTTCTGACAATGAGTAGAGTCGGCATTTTGTCAAAAACAAAATGTTCTCAAATAACCTCAATAACCTTACGTTTGTTGCCACCTGTGATTTGAAATGCAACAATCCAATCACGTCCCCTGACTCATTTTCATAATCACTGCGGGGGTTTTTTTAAGCTGTGGTGGTGGGCTGCATGGGAGGGCAGACTGCCGCCGCTGCGTCTGCAATTTTTTTTTAAATGACAAATAGCAATTTTTTTATGACGTATTTATTTATTATTTATTTAACTTTTTTCAACAGCTAGCCAAACATGAACCAAGAACTTTGCAAAACTCTTAATTTAATGGCAAAGTTGCTGAGAGCACTGCCTCATTTAAATGGCACTTTATTTACAAAGCACATCTCCACTCAGTGCGCTCATTTGTCATAAATACTGTACAGGTGTCATGTTTGAATAGATACACTGTACTGTATGTGCAGCTAAGTTGGTTCAAAGGTTGATATGCAGACAATCCAAATACTCATTGGATTTTGTTGCGGAAAAACACGACAAAAAGACAAACAAATTGAACTTGTTTAGTGGAATATTGACTTATGATTTTTTTTTAAGTCAAAGTATGTATTATACAACCTTAGAAGTACTAAAACTGTGTTCCATATTAGTGCTACATTCTGTAATCGTGGTGCATTGACCCCTCGTCACTTACACTTCCAATTTCGCACCTTCATTCTTTCACGTTTTTTCAAATATATATTAATAAATTGTTGATTCATGGTTGAATACGGCTGATTGTTATCAGGGGTGTCCCGATCCGAGTAGGAAAAAAATCTGATTAAATCAGCCTGCATCTAAAATCTCCGATATTGGCACTCCAATACAAGCAGTCTATTCTCCAGTCCGTGCCAGCTCTTCTAGTCCTCATGCAGAACCCACGTGATCACAACCAAGCAGGGAGCGGGAATGATGTCGGCCATGTGGCGGTATTTTTTGTTAAAGGTCGAAAAAGACGTGACAGATGAGTGTAAAACTTGTCATGCACAAGTTTCCCGTGGTGGCACAGAAGCAGGGGAAGTTTAACCCTAACGATCAACCTAGTCACGCATTTGAAGCAGGATTTTTGCAACACCATGGCTGTCTGAAACATCCACCGCTGTTTGACACTTTTGCAATGTGTGAGAAACTCCCAGGAGGTGCAAAAATGTATTGGCTACAACAGAAAAGAGCCAGCCACTGTCGGTGGTGAATAATGTCGTGTTTAAACGCTTCATTGAGCACATTGAGTATTGCTATATTATGCCTACTGGGTCAGTTTTTCTCATTCCTACTGTAGTTGACTATTATTCTGTGTTAGAGCATTCCACGCTACTAAACTAAAGTATGGATAATTCGCACTGACATCGGATCAATATCAGTATTCAAGGCTTCAATATCAGAATCATATTGGAAAGGGTAAAAGTTGTATCGGGACGTCCCCAAATATTAGTCAATAAATATGCATATTCTAACAAATTGTACCTATTTTTTGCCTAAATCAAGCATTTTGAAGCATAAAATGTGCAAAATTAACTAAAATACAAATATAAGGCATTCAGAAGACGCATTTATATACCTCACAACAAGCACAAAAACCGCTAACACGGGACACTGTTGCAGCCATAACCCCACGCCAAGCTAAAACTCAACTCAGAACCCCCGACGTCACTTGTTGCCCGCTACCCACTCAGTTTCTCTAGCACTGGAATACTTTTACAGCAACACACACAAGCACAAGTCTTATTTATGTCTTATTTTCTCTTATTATGTCTGTGATATTGGGTGATAGGAGTGTAAAGGTGACTATAGGGATGTTATTTCATCTCTAGAGGGCTCTAGTAATGTTTAAAAAACATCTTTAGAAGGCTGTGAAACACGTTTTCTGTGCTGTAACTATGAAAATATTCCATTTCTAAAGAAGGAATCCTACTTGGAGGAAATTCACTTATTGTGTTCGGGTCTGGAACCAATTAAACGCGATAAACGAGGGAATTACTGTAGTAAGATATTAAATATTTATCGTGTTTCATAAAATGTCTTCAAGGTTAGCAGGTCTTGCTATTGATTGACTAGTTGACTAACCTTTCCTGGAAAATAAAATATCAGAGGAACTGTTTTATACTTTTCATACATTTGATGAGGATGTAAAAAAGTGACTACCGGTATTTTTATTTGCCCTGCGATTGGCTGAGATAGGCTCCAGCATACCCCCACGATCCTAGTGAGGATAAGCGGATGGATGGATCGTATATTTTTTTTTATTACATTATTTCCTGTGCTTTATATTAATTAGCTACAAGTTTTCTTGGTTTCTAGTTTTCTGATGACTAATTTTATTTCCAATAATTTGTTTGAGGAAAATTAATTTCAAATCCAAACAACTCCGTGTAAGTTCCGAGGCTCCACTTCATTGGCACACCTGCAGGTCCAGATGCAAATTTGAGCAGCCTCGGGCCTTACAAGCACCAACATCCTGAGAAATAAGCTGCCCACATTGCATCAAAGTGATTTTTAGGATCAGAGCGTATTCTCATCTTTTATGGATTTAGTTCAATTGAACATTCAGCCTGGCTAAATGATTCACATTGGTGGACAGCTCATCCCAGTCCTTTAAAGAAACACTCGACCAAATCATTGCTCTCTCTCTCTCTCCGTGCCAACGTCAAATCCCTGTTTGCCTGCATCTTATTGTCGGCCTCGTGTGCGGATTAAGTGGAAATTGCTGTGTGTGTGTGTGTTGTTTTTGTGCACGCAGAGGACTGCGTAGTAACGCGGTAATACATAAAGTGGTTTGGATGAGGAATGGCTAAAGAGCAGGCAGTTGTCATGGCGATGACTTAAAGGGAAATTACTCCTCCGTAATAATGTTTTATACATGCATGCGAGTACACTGCAGCCTCTTGTAGTGTAGTGTAAGCAAAAACAGGGATGCTCGCTGGCCTGTAATCAATAATGAATTAAATAGGTTGTAATAACCTGGGAAGTGAAGGTAAGTCATGGGATGGTGATTGTGGCTTAACGCTTTGTTTCCGCTTTGCCTATCATCATACATCAGTATCAGCTGACAAACCTAGCATAAAACCCATAAAATATATAATACAGTACTTTGTTAGAAAAACTACACGTGCCACATATATATAGAGTTTCTGCTGTAAAAGTCTTTTAGAACCACTAACAAAAAAAAAGGTCTGGACTGTAATCCCTCGTTTAGATCAGAATCAGCCTTCACTTTATCTCGTTCCAGACCCGACCGTGATAAGTAAATTTCTATGAAGTAGGATTACTTATTTATAAATGGAATATTTTCATAGTTAGAGCATAGAAAACCTGTTTACGACCTTCTAAATATGTTTTTTTTACATTATTAGAGCCCTTAAGACAAGAAGTAACACCCCTATTGTTACCTTTACACTCCTATTACCCAATATAGTTGACATAATCAGAGAAAATAAGACTTGTGCTCATGTCTGTCGCTGTAAAGGTGTTCCGGTGCTAGGGGAGCTGAATGGGAGGAGGACAGGAAGTTACGGCTGCAACAACATCCCGTGTTAGGGATTATTGTGCCTGTCGTGAGATCATTCAAACCCGCCATAAAACCATGTTGTTCCAGCGATCACCAGCTGGAACAATTGGGTGAGACACACAAGCACCAGCGGTCTGGTGCTTGTGTGTCTCACCCAACATTACAATAACATTACTGACACCTAGTGACCAGTGTTGAATACTCCATATCATCACAACATGTCTTTGAATGCGGCTGAATGCCTTATATTTGAATTTTAGTTCATTTTGCCATTTTTATGCTTGCAAATGCTGAATTTCCACAAAAAAACCCATAAGATTAGCTTAACTATGAATACTTTTTGACTAATAATAGGCTGCATTCTTTATAGAGTGAAGCTGTGAAGTTGGAAGCATGAAGTGGCAAGGCATGACTATGTCAACATTTCTGCTTTTCTCATTTTCTCATTTTTGCTGGGTGTTTTTTTTGGTTTACATTTATTTCTACAATGTGTCACGGGCCAATAACAAATCAGCCATGGGCCACAAATGGCCCAGGACATCGCCGGGGCCGCACTTTGGACATCACTGTTTTTATAGCTCTTCAAGCATGTGACGTGTCAACTCTGTGACAGTTTAGCTTGTTAGCTTACTTTTTCGCGAGCAAACGACGGCAACTGAAGAGAAATGGGGAGTGTCATTTCAGCTGGAACTCAAGTTCCAGTCATTTTTCAAGTCATTTTTATTGCAAATGTTGATCCGAATGCTGTACAAGCCGAGCTTGCCAACAGTACACTTGAGGATTTTTTGGAGGTGAACTCAACTGAACTCAAAACCTAAACCACCAAAATGTTATTCAAGGGTCATAATGCGTTCCGTGTATGAATTTAACAGGTCTGACAGGTCTTAACATGATTAAATCCGCATACTACATGGAGTCTCTTCATGGTCAAGCCTTTGAAGCATTTTCTCCGTTTATATTGATACCATTAAATCAGAGCTCACCCACATATGGAGTCCCTAAGGCTTCACTTCTTGGTCCAGTGTTATTTTATGCCCTTAATTCCCCTAAATCCACTTCATAAAAACAAGAAAACATGTGGCGAGCCTTAAATTTGAGTGCCACTTTTAGCAAGTTTCTTTTATTCTTTGGAAAAAAAAAACAAAGTAAATGCTAAAAAAAAAAAAACAACAAAGAATTCACTTGTTTTTATTTTTGGATTCTGGATTATATGAGCCTGAAATGGTTATGTTGAATTTTTAGTTGTTTAAACAGCAAACTGTTTAAGGTTCAAGGCTCCACTGGACACGGAAACCCTGCTCTCTTCCCCCAAAGCAGCCTCTGTTGGGGAGGATACGAAAAGAGGATGAAAGGAAGCCTCTCCTGCAACCATGATGCAACGCCACCATTTGACAAGCCTAATTACCATACGATGACCACTTGATTATCATATAAATAAAGTCTGTGAAGCCAAATTTGAATATGTAGCGGGACATTGTGAAATGTGGAGTGTTTTTCAGGACACTTTGTGTGCTTGTTATTTGAATTAAATCAGAGACCTTAAAAGCAGTAATCCTCATGCACTGGTGCAGTCGTTCCTTCCTCGAGGATTAATTCTAAAGAGGCACTCGCTTGCTAATGTTTGGGCTGCTGCCCTGATACACGTAGCTGGGGAAAGCAGCGTGCATTGGATCCCGAGCCAGGGAGATTTGTGCTCGCTGGAACTAACTTGACTCAGTGTGCAAATCAAAGATGACGCCAGCGAGTAAACACGCACGCGTGCGAAGGAACAAACTGTGGCAGAGCGCTTCCGCGTCAAAGAATGGTGTCCGATAGAGTTTGTCATATTGTTTTCGCCTCCGAAAAGACTTCCTTTGCTGTAAGCGGGCTGCGTTAGTGTGTCCCAGCATGAAATCGTTGAGGAATGCAATTATCACTTCAGCCAACAGATACTTCTCTGAAATGAGAGGGAACCACAGGGAAGATGAGGGGAGGCAGAGGTGTACGAGTGGGCAATGAACTTTGGACACCCCTTTGTTGAATGTGCCGTGTCCTAATCTGATGACAAGGCAACCACTGCAATCTGCGAGGGATCAAAAGTTCACCATATTAAATAGGCCACACTTTGCTGCAGTAATTATGAATGGGTAATAGATTTTGGATGCATGTATTCATTGCATGTATTCATTTGTTTCTGGTTATTAGTCAAAGAAAATCAATTTCTCAACTAGTTTGCAGTCTAAGACCATGTCCACACGAACACAGACACACTATTTACCCCACTCTGGTGTTTAAAAAAAAATCTCCATCCACACAAGTGTCTGTCCACATAAAAACATATTTACCCATTGTCGTGCACATTTGATCCACTCAGAAACCTAAAATATCAACTACAAAGTAGGATTCCTTATTTATAAATGGAGTATTTTTGGAGCATAGAAAACTTGTTTACGACCTTCTAAATATGTATTTAACATCATTAAAGCCCTCTAAACATGAAATAACACCACTATAGCCACCTTTGCACTCGCATTACCCAATATAGTAGACATAATAACATAAATGAAGACATAAATGTTGCTTTAAATGTGTTCTGGTGCGAGGGACGCTGAGTAGGGGCCAGACAGGTAGTGACGTCAGTGGTTCAGAGTTGAGTTTTAGCTTGCAGTGGGTTACGGCCACAACAGTAGCCCATGTTTGGGATTATTATGCCTGTTGTGCAATCATTCAAACCTGCAATAAAAGCCTGTTGTTCCGGTGATCAAGTCTGGTGCTTGTGTGTCTCACCCAACATTATAGTAACATTACTGACACCTGGTGACCAGTGTAGAATATTACATATCATCACATATTTGAATGTGTCTTCTGAATTTCTTATATATATATACATATACAATATATATACAGTATATATATACTGTATATACATATATATATATATATATATATATATATATATATATATATATATATATATATATATATATATATATATATATATGAGCATGCATGTATGCATTTTAACGCTTAATTTAGGCAAAAAAAGTTACATTTGCTTAAATAGACTTTTTTTTTTTTTTTTACTAATAATAGGCCATATTCAACCACAAAACAGCATGATTTTTTTTTTAATATAATTTTGAAAAACCATGACAGAATGAAGGTGCAAAATTCGGAGGCAGAGGCATTACTGCAATGTACTGTAATTACTGTAATAACTAAATATGAAATAAAATACACAACAAATTCTCATAATTATCACAGTAAAAGCAGCAGTAATCTAGAACACAGGGAATGTGCAAAAAAAACAGACTTGTTGGTGTTCAAATGATGTTCCTCATTCCTCATGTATGCACCTCACTGTGATTGGTGGATAATGGAGAAGTGTTAATAGTGATAATGAGGAAGACAGCGATGGTGAAATGCGTGTGTGCGTTGCTGGAATTGAGCACTGCTGTTGGCGTGTTAAGGCTGGCAATAAAGTTTGTGTGAGACTCAGGATGCAACATTACTTGCACAACATCAACTTCAAGAACTTGTTGCAGGTGGCTGAGTCTGCATTCATTTAGCACCCAAATGAGGCACTGTTAGCCACTTCTTTTTTCAGTCGGATGCTACTGTTTACGTCGGTTTACGTTAGTGCGCATACACATCCCCATTCCATAGCACGGCCTCTACCATGATCGACACGTGATGCTGTGTGCTTTGGATCTTGGGCTGATCCTTTCCTTCGTTTTCAATGAGATGGACTTCACACTGGCAGCGCAAAACAAACAGTTGCCAAATGCCAACTCAATACCTCATTTCAACTCTAGGCTAGTAGTAGGTAATGTAGTACACCCTGGTGTGGACAATTAACCTCTTGTGAGCCAAATACTTCTAAACCCCTGAAAATAACATCTCCCTTCGAGATAGGTGAGAAGTACGGTCATCCGGGAGAAACTTTGACTAGAACCGCTGCTCCTCTGCATTGAGAGGAGCCAGTTGAGGTGGCTCGGGCATCTGGTCAGGATGCCTCCCGGACACCTCCCTGGGGAGGTGTTCAGGTCACGACATGTTGGAGAGGCTGGGAAGTCTGGGCTTCCCTGCTTGTTAGGCTGCTGCTCCTGAAAAATAAGCGTAACAAGATGGATGGATGGATGGCTGTAATTCAACAGTAAATGTCACAATTTCAGCAAACGGGTTAAATCTAAGCTAGAAGTCGACACTACAATGACATCTCGTTCTATTTTATGGTAACATCATTGTCCAGTTGGCTTTTTTTTAAGTGAACTATCATAGTAGGCGCTCAAATGATTCTAAACTATCAACTTGTGAATATAAGCATAATATGACCTTTTCTCCCTCGCCCACAAACTTTTACCAATGACCTTCTGCTTTCAATTGTTTATGACTCTCATGAGCCATTTTTTTCTCCTTCATGACCTTTGAATGATCCGCTCACAGCACTACTGCCGACGCTACTATTGTGTGCTCCATTTCCCCTGGCAAGACCTTGCTCAAAATTCCCCCCGCTGAACAATCATCCTTGTAGAAAGATATGAAAAAGCAGTACCCTCGGCTGTGGCAACACTTGAGGTCATTTCTGTTCGTTAGAATGACGCCGTATGAACAAAACCAGCAGGCAGCTTTGCACGGAACACCAGGCTTCAACACAGTGTGTCGAGCTGGGCGCCTACCAAACTCCGGGTAGACAGATAAACTGTCACCTCCTTACTATTAAAAGCACCCCCATGAGAATGAAAGCGGGAGGGGAGGGTTGGCGCAAACTAATCTCCAAACAAACAGAAACAGAGCTCCCACGTGGACAGGTGACATTCACTGGCTGCCTACTTCCCACGCAGACGCTACTCCAAGGTCAAGGTTTTTCGAACACATTAATAATACACAGCCTGACAATTAGCGCCAAATAAGAATAAACAGCGTGGGTGAATTTACATGATGCGACAGGAGTATTTGCCTGCATTTAAAACGACTCAGGTTATTTATTTATTTTCCTAGACCGACCATGTTGGTGTTTACCATGTAAGTGGATTAAAACCAAAGAGACCGAGGCAAACTCAGGCTATGTTTAGGTGTGAATGAATATGCTTGGCAAGCAGGTTGATGATGAAAGGTAACAGCTACACTACAGTAATCCCTCGCCACTTTGCACTTTGAATTGTACAGCTTCACTCTGTCACGGTTTTTCAAAAATGTGTTAATAAATGGTTGTTTTGTGGTTGAATGCGGCCTATTATGAGTCAAAAATATGCATATTGAAGCATATTTTATGCATGTTTTTGCCTAATTTAAGCAATTTCAAGCATTAAACTGGATCAATGAACTAAAATAATAAGGCATTCAGAAGACGCATTCAGAGATATCATAGTATTCGACACTGGTCACGAGGTGTCAGTAATGTTACATTGAATAATTACTATAATACTATGATAATACTATGGAAGCCCATACGCTGTTTCCACCAATGAAATAAAAAATATCCCAATGGTAAATCAAAATTATGAGATCCATCCATCCATCCATTTTCTATACTGCTTCTCCTCTTTAGGGTCGCG